>NW_028301613.1:9545454-9696969 GCF_987345545.1 Pholcus phalangioides | reverse complement strand
ATGAAAATTTGGACGGATTTATGGAAATTTCTCCGTCTATGAACAAATGCACAAATATGGATTAGTTTACCTTATTCGAAATGAAATTCCCTACAAAACGCACATTATGATTTTCAAATGGCATAAAAAAAGTTTTTTTTTCAAAAATTGACAGTACCGGTCCTTGCAATTTTAAAACATGAAAATTTGGACAGACTCATGGAAATTTCTCCATCTACGATCATATGACAGAAATATGGATTAGTGTACCTTATACGAAATGAAATTCCCTACAAAATGCATATTACGAATTTCCAATAGCATGAAAAAAGTTTTTTTCAAAAATTGACAGGGCCGGTACGGCCCTTAGGATTTTGAAACATGAAAATTTGGACGGATTTATGGAAATTTCTCCGTCTATAAACAAATGACAGAAATATGGATTAGTTTACCTGATTCGAAATGAAATTCCCTACAAAATGCACATTATGAATTTCCAATAGCATAAAAAAAGTTATTTTCAAAAATTGACAGTACCGGGGCCCTTGCAATTTTGAAACATGAAAATTTGGACGGATTTATGGAAATTTCTCCGTCTATGAACAAATGACAGAAATATGGATTAGTTTACCTCATTCGAAATGAAATTCCCTACAAAATGCATATTATGAATTTCCAATAGCATGAAAAAAGTTTTTTTCAAAAATTGACAGTACCGGCCCTTAGGATTTTGAAACATGAAAATTTGGATGGATTTATGGAAATTTCTTCGTCTATGAACAAATGACACAAATATGGATTAGTTTACCTTATTCGAAATGAAATTCCCTACAAAATGCACATTATGAATTTCCAATAGCATGAAAAAAGTTATTTTCAAAAATTGACAGTACCGGCCCTTAGGATTTTGAAACATGAAAATTTGGATGGATTTATGTAAATTTCTCCGTCTATGAACAAATGACAGAAATATGGATTAGTTTACCTTATTCGATATGAAATTCCCTACAAAATGCACATTATGAATTTCCAATGGCATAAAAAAAGTTTTTTCCAAAAATTGACAGTACCGGTCCTTGCAATTTAATTTGAACGGATTTATGGAAATTTCTCCGTCTATGATCATATGACAGAAATATGGATTAGTTTACCTTATTCGAAATGAAATTCCCTACAAAATGCATATTATGAATTTCCAATAGCATGAAAAAAGTTTTTTTCAAAAATTGACAGTACCGGCCCTTAGGATTTTGAAACATGGAAATTTCTCCGTCTATGAACAAATGACAGAAATATGGATTAGTTTACCTTATTCGAAATGAAATTCCCTACAAAATGCACATTATGAATTTCCAATAGCATGAAAAAAGTTTTTTTCAAAAATTGACAGTACCGGCCCTTAGGATTTTGAAACATGAAAATTTGGACGGATTTATGGAAATTTCTCCATCTATGAACAAATGACAGAAATATGGATTAGTTTGCCTTATTCGAAATGAAATTGCCTACAAAATGCACATTATGAATTTCCAATGGCATAAAAAAAGTTTTTTCCAAAAATTGACAGTACCGGTCCTTGCAATTTAATTTGGACGGATTTATGCAAATTTCTCCGTCTATGAACAAATGACAGAAATATGGATTAGTTTACCTTATTCGAAATGAAATTCCCTACAAAATGCACATTATGAATTTCCAATAGCATGAAAAAAGTTTTTTTCAAAAAGTGACAGTACCGGCCCTTGCAATTTTGAAACATGAAAATTTGGACAGATTTATGGAAATTTCTCCGTCTATGATCAAATGACACAAATATGGATTAGTTTACCTTATTCGAAATGAAATTCTCTGCAAAATGCATATTATGAATTTCCAATAGCATGAAAAAAGTTTTTTTCAAAAATTGACAGTACCGGCCCTTAGGATTTTGAAACATGGAAATTTCTCCGTCTATGAACAAATGACAGAAATATGGATTAGTTTACCTTATTCGAAATGAAATTCCCTACAAAATGCACATTATGAATTTCCAATAGCATGAAAAAAGTTATTTTCAAAAATTGACAGTACCGGCCCTTAGGATTTTGAAACATGAAAATTTGGACGGATTTATGGAAATTTCTCCATCTATGAACAAATGACAGAAATATGGATTAGTTTGCCTTATTCGAAATGAAATTGCCTACAAAATGCACATTATGAATTTCCAATGGCATAAAAAAAGTTTTTTCCAAAAATTGACAGTACCGGTCCTTGCAATTTAATTTGGACGGATTTATGCAAATTTCTCCGTCTATGAACAAATGACAGAAATATGGATTAGTTTACCTTATTCGAAATGAAATTCCCTACAAAATGCACATTATGAATTTCCAATAGCATGAAAAAAGTTTTTTTCAAAAAGTGACAGTACCGGCCCTTGCAATTTTGAAACATGAAAATTTGGACAGATTTATGGAAATTTCTCCGTCTATGATCAAATGACACAAATATGGATTAGTTTACCTTATTCGAAATGAAATTCTCTGCAAAATGCATATTATGAATTTCCAATAGCATGAAAAAAGTTTTTTTCAAAAATTGACAGTACCGGCCCTTAGGATTTTGAAACATGGAAATTTCTCCGTCTATGAACAAATGACAGAAATATGGATTAGTTTACCTTATTCGAAATGAAATTCCCTACAAAATGCACATTATGAATTTCCAATAGCATGAAAAAAGTTATTTTCAAAAATTGACAGTACCGGCCCTTAGGATTTTGAAACATGAAAATTTGGACGGATTTATGGAAATTTCTCCATCTATGAACATATGACAGAAATATGGATTAGTTTGCCTTATTCGAAATGAAATTGCCTACAAAATGCACATTATGAATTTCCAATGGCATAAAAAAAGTTTTTTCCAAAAATTGACAGTACCGGTCCTTGCAATTTAATTTGGACGGATTTATGCAAATTTCTCCGTCTATGAACAAATGACAGAAATATGGATTAGTTTACCTTATTCGAAATGAAATTCCCTACAAAATGCACATTATGAATTTCCAATAGCATGAAAAAAGTTTTTTTCAAAAAGTGACAGTACCGGCCCTTGCAATTTTGAAACATGAAAATTTGGACAGATTTATGGAAATTTCTCCGTCTATGATCATATGACAGAAATATGGATTAGTGTACCTTATACGAAATGAAATTCCCTACAAAATGCATATTACGAATTTCCAATAGCATGAAAAAAGTTTTTTTCAAAAATTGACAGGGCCGGTACGGCCCTTAGGATTTTGAAACATGAAAATTTGGATGGATTTATGGAAATTTCTCAGTCTATGAAGAAATGACACAAATATGGATTAGTTTACCTTATCGAAATGAAATTCCCTACAAAATGCACATTATGAATTTCCAATAGCATGAAAAAAGTTTTTTTCAAAAATTGACAGTACCGGCCCTTGCAATTTTAAAACATGAAAATTTGGACAGATTTATGGAAATTTCTCCGTCTATGATCATATGACAGAAATATGGATTAGTGTACCTTATACGAAATGAAATTCCCTACAAAATGCATATTACGAATTTCCAATAGCATGAAAAAAGTTTTTTTCAAAAATTGACAGGGCCGGTACGGCCCTTAGGATTTTGAAACATGAAAATTTGGACGGATTTATGGAAATTTCTCCATCTATGAGCAAATGACAGAAATATGGATTAGTTTGCCTTATTCGAAATGAAATTGCCTACAAAATGCACATTATGAATTTCCAATACCATGAAAAAAGTTTTCTTCAAACATATTGACAGTACCGGCCCTTAGGATTTTGAAACATGAAAATTTGGACGAATTTATGGAAATTTCTCCGTCTATGAACAAATGACACAAATATGGATTAGTTTACCTTATTCGATATGAAATTCCCTACAAAATGCACATTATGAATTTCCAATGGCATAAAAAAAGTTTTTTCCAAAAATTGACAGTACCGGTCCTTGCAATTTAATTTGGACGGATTTATGCAAATTTCTCCGTCTATGAACAAATGACACAAATATGGATTAGTTTACCTTATTCGAAATGAAATTCCCTACAAAATGCATATTTTGAATTTCCAATAGCATGAAAAAAGTTTTTTTCAAAAATTGACAGGGCCGGTACGGCCCTTAGGATTTTGAAACATGAAAATTTGGACGGATTTATGGAAATTTCTCCGTCTATGATCATATGACAGAAATATGGATTAGTGTACCTTATACGAAATGAAATTCCCTACAAAATGCATATTACGAATTTCCAATAGCATGAAAAAAGTTTTCTTCAAACATTGACAGTACCGGCCCTTAGGATTTTGAAACATGAAAATTTGGACGGATTTATGGAAATTTCTCCGTCTATGAACAAATGACAGAAATATGGATTAGTTTACCTTATTCGAAATGAAATTCCCTACAAAATGCACATTATGAATTTCCAATAGCATGAAAAAAGTTTTTTTCAAAAAGTGACAGTACCGGCCCTTGCAATTTTGAAACATGAAAATTTGGACAGATTTATGGAAATTTCTCCGTCTATGAACAAATGACACAAATATGGATTAGTTTACCTTATTCGAAATGAAATTCTCTGCAAAATGCACATTATGAATATCCAATAGCATGAAAAAAGTTTTTTTCAAAAATTGACAGTACCGGCCCCTTGCAATTTTAAAACATGAAAATTTGGACAGATTTATGGAAATTTCTCCGTCTATGATCATATGACAGAAATATGGATTAGTTTACCTTATTCGAAATGAAATTCCCTACAAAATTCACATTATGAATTTCCAATAGCATGAAAAAAGTTTTTTTCAAAAATTGACAGGGCCGGTACGGCCCTTAGGATTTTGAAACATGAAAATTTGGACGGATTTATGGAAATTTCTCCGTCTATGATCATATGACAGAAATATGGATTAGTTTACCTTATTCGAAATGAAATTCCCTACAAAATGCATATTATGATTTTCAAATGGCATAAAAAAAGTTTTTTTTTCAAAAATTGACAGTACCGGTCCTTGCAATTTTAAAACATGAAAATTTGGACAGATTTATGGAAATTTCTCCGTCTATGATCATATGACAGAAATATGGATTAGTGTACCTTATACGAAATGAAATTCCCTACAAAATGCATATTACGAATTTCCAATAGCATGAAAAAAGTTTTCTTCAAACATTGACAGTACCGGCCCTTAGGATTTTGAAACATGAAAATTTGGACGGATTTATGGAAATTTCTCCGTCTATGAACAAATGACAGAAATATGGATTAGTTTACCTTATTCGAAATGAAATTCCCTACAAAATGCACATTATGAATTTCCAATAGCATGAAAAAAGTTTTTTTCAAAAAGTGACAGTACCGGCCCTTGCAATTTTGAAACATGAAAATTTGGACAGATTTATGGAAATTTCTCCGTCTATGAACAAATGACAGAAATATGGATTAGTTTACCTTATTCGAAATGAAATTCCCTACAAAATGCACATTATGAATTTCCAATACCATGAAAAAAGTTTTCTTCAAACATTGACAGTACCGGCCCTTAGGATTTTGAAACATGAAAATTTGGACGGATTTATGGAAATTTCTCCATCTATGAACAAATGACAGAAATATGGATTAGTTTACCTTATTCGATATGAAATTCCCTACAAAATGCACATTATGAATTTCCAATGGCATAAAAAAAGTTTTTTCCAAAAATTGACAGTACCGGTCCTTGCAATTTAATTTGGACGGATTTATGGAAATTTCTCCGTCTATTAACAAATGACAGAAATATGGATTAGTTTACCTTATTCGATATGAAATTCCCTACAAAATGCACATTATGAATTTCCAATGGCATAAAAAAAGTTTTTTCCAAAAATTGACAGTACCGGTCCTTGCAATTTAATTTGGACGGATTTATGGAAATTTCTCCGTCTATTAACAAATGACAGAAATATGGATTAGTTTACCTTATTCGAAATGAAATTCCCTACAAAATGCACATTATGAATTTCCAATAGCATGAAAAAAGTTTTTTTCAAAAATTGACAGTACCGGCCGGTCCTTGCAATTTAATTTGGACGGATTTATGGAAATTTCTCCGTCTATGATCATATGACAGAAATATGGATTAGTTTACCTTATTCGAAATGAAATTCCCTACAAAATGCACATTATGAATTTCCAATAGCATGAAAAAAGTTATTTTCAAAAATTGACAGTACCGGGGCCCTTGCAATTTTGAAACATGAAAATTTGGACGGATTTATGGAAATTTCTCCGTCTATGAACAAATGACAGAAATATGGATTAGTTTACCTTATTCGAAATGAAATTCCCTACAAAATGCACATTATGAATTTCCAATAGCATGAAAAAAGTTTTTTCCAAAAATTGACAGTACCGGTCCTTGCAATTTAATTTGGACGGATTTATGCAAATTTCTCCGTCTATGAACAAATGACACAAATATGGATTAGTTTACCTTATTCGAAATGAAATTCCCTACAAAATGCATATTATGAATTTGCAATAGTATGAAAAAAGTTTTTTTCAAAAATTGACAGTACCGGCCCTTAGGATTTTGAAACATGAAAATTTGGACGGATTTATGGAAATTTCTCCGTCTATGAACAAATGCACAAATATGGATTAGTTTACCTTATTCGAAATGAAATTCCCTACAAAACGCACATTATGATTTTCAAATGGCATAAAAAAAGTTTTTTTTTCAAAAATTGACAGTACCGGTCCTTGCAATTTTAAAACATGAAAATTTGGACAGACTCATGGAAATTTCTCCGTCTACGATCATATGACAGAAATATGGATTAGTGTACCTTATACGAAATGAAATTCCCTACAAAATGCATATTACGAATTTCCAATAGCATGAAAAAAGTTTTTTTCAAAAATTGACAGGGCCGGTACGGCCCTTAGGATTTTGAAACATGAAAATTTGGACGGATTTATGGAAATTTCTCCGTCTATGATCATATGACAGAAATATGGATTAGTTTACCTTATTCGAAATGAAATTCCCTACAAAATGCATATTATGATTTTCAAATGGCATAAAAAAAGTTTTTTTTTCAAAAATTGACAGTAACGGTCCTTGCAATTTTAAAACATGAAAATTTGGACAGATTCATGGAAATTTCTCCGTCTACGATCATATGACAGAAATATGGATTAGTGTACCTTATACGAAATGAAATTCCCTACAAAATGCATATTACGAATTTCCAATAGCATGAAAAAAGTTTTTTTCAAAAATTGACAGGGCCGGTACGGCCCTTAGGATTTTGAAACATGAAAATTTGGACGGATTTATGGAAATTTCTCCGTCTATGATCATATGACAGAAATATGGATTAGTTTACCTTATTCGAAATGAAATTCCCTACAAAATGCATATTATGATTTTCAAATGGCATAAAAAAAGTTTTTTTTTCAAAAATTGACAGTACCGGTCCTTGCAATTTTAAAACATGAAAATTTGGACAGATTCATGGAAATTTCTCCGTCTACGATCATATGACAGAAATATGGATTAGTGTACCTTATACGAAATGAAATTGCCTACAAAATGCACATTATGAATTTCCAATGGCATAAAAAAAGTTTTTTCCAAAAATTGACAGTACCGGTCCTTGCAATTTAATTTGGACGGATTTATGCAAATTTCTCCGTCTATGAACAAATGACACAAATATGGATTAGTTTACCTTATTCGAAATGAAATTCCCTACAAAATGCATATTATGAATTTGCAATAGTATGAAAAAAGTTTTTTTCAAAAATTGACAGTACCGGCCCTTAGGATTTTGAAACATGAAAATTTGGACGGATTTATGGAAATTTCTCCGTCTATGAACAAATGCACAAATATGGATTAGTTTACCTTATTCGAAATGAAATTCCCTACAAAACGCACATTATGATTTTCAAATGGCATAAAAAAAGTTTTTTTTTCAAAAATTGACAGTACCGGTCCTTGCAATTTTAAAACATGAAAATTTGGACAGACTCATGGAAATTTCTCCGTCTACGATCATATGACAGAAATATGGATTAGTGTACCTTATACGAAATGAAATTCCCTACAAAATGCATATTACGAATTTCCAATAGCATGAAAAAAGTTTTTTTCAAAAATTGACAGGGCCGGTACGGCCCTTAGGATTTTGAAACATGAAAATTTGGACGGATTTATGGAAATTTCTCCGTCTATGATCATATGACAGAAATATGGATTAGTTTACCTTATTCGAAATGAAATTCCCTACAAAATGCATATTATGATTTTCAAATGGCATAAAAAAAGTTTTTTTTTCAAAAATTGACAGTAACGGTCCTTGCAATTTTAAAACATGAAAATTTGGACAGATTCATGGAAATTTCTCCGTCTACGATCATATGACAGAAATATGGATTAGTGTACCTTATACGAAATGAAATTCCCTACAAAATGCATATTACGAATTTCCAATAGCATGAAAAAAGTTTTTTTCAAAAATTGACAGGGCCGGTACGGCCCTTAGGATTTTGAAACATGAAAATTTGGACGGATTTATGGAAATTTCTCCGTCTATGATCATATGACAGAAATATGGATTAGTTTACCTTATTCGAAATGAAATTCCCTACAAAATGCATATTATGAATTTCCAATAGCATGAAAAAAGTTTTTTTCAAAAATTGACAGTACCGGCCCTTAGGATTTTGAAACATGAAAATTTGGACGGATTTATGGAAATTTATCCGTCTATGAACAAATGACAGAAATATGGATTAGTTTACCTTATTCGAAATGAAATTCCCTACAAAATGCACATTATGAATTTCCAATACCATGAAAAAAGTTTTCTTCAAACATTGACAGTACCGGCCCTTAGGATTTTGAAACATGAAAATTTGGACGGATTTATGGAAATTTCTCCATCTATGAACAAATGACAGAAATATGGATTAGTTTACCTTATTCGATATGAAATTCCCTACAAAATGCACATTATGAATTTCCAATGGCATAAAAAAAGTTTTTTCCAAAAATTGACAGTACCGGTCCTTGCAATTTAATTTGGACGGATTTATGGAAATTTCTCCGTCTATTAACAAATGACAGAAATATGGATTAGTTTACCTTATTCGAAATGAAATTCCCTACAAAATGCACATTATGAATTTCCAATAGCATGAAAAAAGTTATTTTCAAAAATTGACAGTACCGGGGCCCTTGCAATTTTGAAACATGAAAATTTGGACGGATTTATGGAAATTTCTCCGTCTATGAACAAATGACAGAAATATGGATTAGTTTACCTTATTCGAAATGAAATTCCCTACAAAATGCACATTATGAATTTCCAATAGCATGAAAAAAGTTTTTTTCAAAAATTGACAGTACCGGCCCTTGCAATTTTAAAACATGAAAATTTGGACAGATTTATGGAAATTTCTCCGTCTATGATCATATGACAGAAATATGGATTAGTGTACCTTATACGAAATGAAATTCCCTACAAAATGCATATTACGAATTTCCAATAGCATGAAAAAAGTTTTTTTCAAAAATTGACAGGGCCGGTACGGCCCTTAGGATTTTGAAACATGAAAATTTGGACGGATTTATGGAAATTTCTCCGTCTATGAACAAATGACAGAAATATGGATTAGTTTACCTGATTCGAAATGAAATTCCCTACAAAATGCACATTATGAATTTCCAATGGCATAAAAAAAGTTTTTTCCAAAAATTGACAGTACCGGTCCTTGCAATTTAATTTGGACGGATTTATGGAAATTTCTCCGTCTATGATCATATGACAAAAATATGGATTAGTTTACCTTATTCGATATGAAATTCCCTACAAAATGCACATTATGAATTTCCAATGGCATAAAAAAAGTTTTTTCCAAAAATTGACAGTACCGGGCCCTTGCAATTTAATTTGGACGGATTTATGGAAATTTCTCCGTCTATGATCATATGACAGATATATGGATTAGTTTACCTTATTCGAAATGAAATTCCCTACAAAATGCATATTATGAATTTCCAATAGCATGAAAAAAGTTTTTTTCAAAAATTGACAGTACCGGCCCTTAGGATTTTGAAACATGAAAATTTGGACGGATTTATGGAAATTTCTCCGTCTATGAACAAATGACAGAAATATGGATTAGTTTACCTGATTCGAAATGAAATTCCCTACAAAATGCACATTATGAATTTCCAATGGCATAAAAAAAGTTTTTTCCAAAAATTGACAGTACCGGTCCTTGCAATTTAATTTGGACGGATTTATGGAAATTTCTCCGTCTATGATCATATGACAAAAATATGGATTAGTTTACCTTATTCGATATGAAATTCCCTACAAAATGCACATTATGAATTTCCAATGGCATAAAAAAAGTTTTTTCCAAAAATTGACAGTACCGGGCCCTTGCAATTTAATTTGGACGGATTTATGGAAATTTCTCCGTCTGTGAACAAATGACAGAAATATGGATTAGTTTACCTTATTCGATATGAAATTCCCTACAAAATGCACATTATGAATTTCCAATGGCATAAAAAAAGTTTTTTGGAAAAATTGACAGTACCGGTCCTTGCAATTTAATTTGGACGGATTTATGCAAATTTCTCCGTCTATGAACAAATGACACAAATATGGATTAGTTTACCTTATTCGAAATGAAATTCCCTACAAAATGCATATTATGAATTTCCAATAGCATGAAAAAAGTTTTTTTCAAAAATTGACAGTACCGGCCCTTGCAATTTTAAAACATGAAAATTTGGACAGATTTATGGAAATTTCTCCGTCTATGATCATATGACAGAAATATGGATTAGTGTAACTTATACGAAATGAAATTCCCTACAAAATGCATATTACGAATTTCCAATAGCATGAAAAAAGTTTTCTTCAAACATTGACAGTACCGGCCCTTAGGATTTTGAAACATGAAAATTTGGACGGATTTATGGAAATTTCTCCGTCTATGAACAAATGACAGAAATAGGGATTAGTTTACCTTATTCGAAATGAAATTCCCTACAAAATGCACATTATGAATTTCCAATAGCATGAAAAAAGTTTTTTTCAAAAAGTGACAGTACCGGCCCTTGCAATTTTGAAACATGAAAATTTGGACAGATTTATGGAAATTTCTCCGTCTATGAACAAATGACACAAATATGGATTAGTTTACCTTATTCGATATGAAATTCCCTACAAAATGCACATTATGAATTTCCAATGGCATAAAAAAAGTTTTTTCCAAAAATTGACAGTACCGGTCCTTGCAATTTAATTTGGACGGATTTATGGAAATTTCTCCGTCTATGATCATATGACAAAAATATGGATTAGTTTACCTTATTCGAAATGAAATTCCCTACAAAATGCACATTATGAATTTCCAATAGCATGAAAAAAGTTATTTTCAAAAATTGACAGTACCGGGGGCCCTTGCAATTTTGAAACATGAAAATTTGGACGGATTTATGGAAATTTCTCCGTCTATGAACAAATGACAGAAATATGGATTAGTTTACCTTATTCGAAATGAAATTCCCTACAAAATGCATATTATGATTTTCAAATGGCATAAAAAAAGGTTTTTTTTCAAAAATTGACAGTACCGGTCCTTGCAATTTTAAAACATGAAAATTTGGACAGATTCATGGAAATTTCTCCGTCTACGATCATATGACAGAAATATGGATTGGTGTACCTTATACGAAATGAAATTCCCTACAAAATGCATATTACGAATTTCCAATAGCATGAAAAAAGTTTTTTTCAAAAATTGACAGGGCCGCTACGGCCCTTAGGATTGTGAAACATGAAAATTTGGACGGATTTATGGAAATTTCTCCGTCTATGATCATATGACAGAAATATGGATTAGTTTACCTTATTCGAAATGAAATTCCCTACAAAATGCATATTATGAATTTCCAATAGCATGAAAAAAGTTTTTTTCAAAAATTGACAGTACCGGCCCTTAGGATTTTGAAACATGAAAATTTGGACGGATTTATGGAAATTTATCCGTCTATGAACAAATGACAGAAATATGGATTAGTTTACCTTATTCGAAATGAAATTCCCTACAAAATGCACATTATGAATTTCCAATACCATGAAAAAAGTTTTCTTCAAACATTGACAGTACCGGCGCTTAGGATTTTGAAACATGAAAATTTGGACGGATTTATGGAAATTTCTCCATCTATGAACAAATGACAGAAATATGGATTAGTTTACCTTATTCGATATGAAATTCCCTACAAAATGCACATTATGAATTTCCAATGGCATAAAAAAAGTTTTTTCCAAAAATTGACAGTACCGGTCCTTGCAATTTAATTTGGACGGATTTATGGAAATTTCTCCGTCTATTAACAAATGACAGAAATATGGATTAGTTTACCTTATTCGATATGAAATTCCCTACAAAATGCACATTATGAATTTCCAATGGCATAAAAAAAGTTTTTTCCAAAAATTGACAGTACCGGTCCTTGCAATTTAATTTGGACGGATTTATGGAAATTTCTCCGTCTATTAACAAATGACAGAAATATGGATTAGTTTACCTTATTCGAAATGAAATTCCCTACAAAATGCACATTATGAATTTCCAATAGCATGAAAAAAGTTTTTTTCAAAAATTGACAGTACCGGCCGGTCCTTGCAATTTAATTTGGACGGATTTATGGAAATTTCTCCGTCTATGATCATATGACAGAAATATGGATTCGTTTACCTTATTCGAAATGAAATTCCCTACAAAATGCACATTATGAATTTCCAATAGCATGAAAAAAGTTATTTTCAAAAATTGACAGTACCGGGGGCCCTTGCAATTTTGAAACATGAAAATTTGGACGGATTTATGGAAATTTCTCCGTCTATGAACAAATGACAGAAATATGGATTAGTTTGCCTTATTCGAAATGAAATTGCCTACAAAATGCACATTATGAATTTCCAATGGCATAAAAAAAGTTTTTTCCAAAAATTGACAGTACCGGTCCTTGCAATTTAATTTGGACGGATTTATGCAAATTTCTCCGTCTATGAACAAATGACACAAATATGGATTAGTTTACCTTATTCGAAATGAAATTCCCTACAAAATGCATATTATGAATTTGCAATAGTATGAAAAAAGTTTTTTTCAAAAATTGACAGTACCGGCCCTTAGGATTTTGAAACATGAAAATTTGGACGGATTTATGGAAATTTCTCCGTCTATGAACAAATGCACAAATATGGATTAGTTTACCTTATTCGAAATGAAATTCCCTACAAAACGCACATTATGATTTTCAAATGGCATAAAAAAAGTTTTTTTTTCAAAAATTGACAGTACCGGTCCTTGCAATTTTAAAACATGAAAATTTGGACAGACTCATGGAAATTTCTCCATCTACGATCATATGACAGAAATATGGATTAGTGTACCTTATACGAAATGAAATTCCCTACAAAATGCATATTACGAATTTCCAATAGCATGAAAAAAGTTTTTTTCAAAAATTGACAGGGCCGGTACGGCCCTTAGGATTTTGAAACATGAAAATTTGGACGGATTTATGGAAATTTCTCCGTCTATAAACAAATGACAGAAATATGGATTAGTTTACCTGATTCGAAATGAAATTCCCTACAAAATGCACATTATGAATTTCCAATAGCATAAAAAAAGTTATTTTCAAAAATTGACAGTACCGGGGCCCTTGCAATTTTGAAACATGAAAATTTGGACGGATTTATGGAAATTTCTCCGTCTATGAACAAATGACAGAAATATGGATTAGTTTACCTCATTCGAAATGAAATTCCCTACAAAATGCATATTATGAATTTCCAATAGCATGAAAAAAGTTTTTTTCAAAAATTGACAGTACCGGCCCTTAGGATTTTGAAACATGAAAATTTGGATGGATTTATGGAAATTTCTTCGTCTATGAACAAATGACACAAATATGGATTAGTTTACCTTATTCGAAATGAAATTCCCTACAAAATGCACATTATGAATTTCCAATAGCATGAAAAAAGTTATTTTCAAAAATTGACAGTACCGGCCCTTAGGATTTTGAAACATGAAAATTTGGATGGATTTATGTAAATTTCTCCGTCTATGAACAAATGACAGAAATATGGATTAGTTTACCTTATTCGATATGAAATTCCCTACAAAATGCACATTATGAATTTCCAATGGCATAAAAAAAGTTTTTTCCAAAAATTGACAGTACCGGTCCTTGCAATTTAATTTGAACGGATTTATGGAAATTTCTCCGTCTATGATCATATGACAGAAATATGGATTAGTTTACCTTATTCGAAATGAAATTCCCTACAAAATGCATATTATGAATTTCCAATAGCATGAAAAAAGTTTTTTTCAAAAATTGACAGTACCGGCCCTTAGGATTTTGAAACATGGAAATTTCTCCGTCTATGAACAAATGACAGAAATATGGATTAGTTTACCTTATTCGAAATGAAATTCCCTACAAAATGCACATTATGAATTTCCAATAGCATGAAAAAAGTTTTTTTCAAAAATTGACAGTACCGGCCCTTAGGATTTTGAAACATGAAAATTTGGACGGATTTATGGAAATTTCTCCATCTATGAACAAATGACAGAAATATGGATTAGTTTGCCTTATTCGAAATGAAATTGCCTACAAAATGCACATTATGAATTTCCAATGGCATAAAAAAAGTTTTTTCCAAAAATTGACAGTACCGGTCCTTGCAATTTAATTTGGACGGATTTATGCAAATTTCTCCGTCTATGAACAAATGACAGAAATATGGATTAGTTTACCTTATTCGAAATGAAATTCCCTACAAAATGCACATTATGAATTTCCAATAGCATGAAAAAAGTTTTTTTCAAAAAGTGACAGTACCGGCCCTTGCAATTTTGAAACATGAAAATTTGGACAGATTTATGGAAATTTCTCCGTCTATGATCAAATGACACAAATATGGATTAGTTTACCTTATTCGAAATGAAATTCTCTGCAAAATGCATATTATGAATTTCCAATAGCATGAAAAAAGTTTTTTTCAAAAATTGACAGTACCGGCCCTTAGGATTTTGAAACATGGAAATTTCTCCGTCTATGAACAAATGACAGAAATATGGATTAGTTTACCTTATTCGAAATGAAATTCCCTACAAAATGCACATTATGAATTTCCAATAGCATGAAAAAAGTTATTTTCAAAAATTGACAGTACCGGCCCTTAGGATTTTGAAACATGAAAATTTGGACGGATTTATGGAAATTTCTCCATCTATGAACATATGACAGAAATATGGATTAGTTTGCCTTATTCGAAATGAAATTGCCTACAAAATGCACATTATGAATTTCCAATGGCATAAAAAAAGTTTTTTCCAAAAATTGACAGTACCGGTCCTTGCAATTTAATTTGGACGGATTTATGCAAATTTCTCCGTCTATGAACAAATGACAGAAATATGGATTAGTTTACCTTATTCGAAATGAAATTCCCTACAAAATGCACATTATGAATTTCCAATAGCATGAAAAAAGTTTTTTTCAAAAAGTGACAGTACCGGCCCTTGCAATTTTGAAACATGAAAATTTGGACAGATTTATGGAAATTTCTCCGTCTATGATCATATGACAGAAATATGGATTAGTGTACCTTATACGAAATGAAATTCCCTACAAAATGCATATTACGAATTTCCAATAGCATGAAAAAAGTTTTTTTCAAAAATTGACAGGGCCGGTACGGCCCTTAGGATTTTGAAACATGAAAATTTGGATGGATTTATGGAAATTTCTCAGTCTATGAAGAAATGACACAAATATGGATTAGTGTACCTTATACGAAATGAAATTCCCTACAAAATGCATATTACGAATTTCCAATAGCATGAAAAAAGTTTTTTTCAAAAATTGACAGGGCCGGTACGGCCCTTAGGATTTTGAAACATGAAAATTTGGACGGATTTATGGAAATTTCTCCGTCTATGATCATATGACAGAAATATGGATTAGTTTACCTTATTCGAAATGAAATTCCCTACAAAATGCATATTATGAATTTCCAATAGCATGAAAAAAGTTTTTTTCAAAAATTGACAGTACCGGCCCTTAGGATTTTGAAACATGAAAATTTGGACGGATTTATGGAAATTTATCCGTCTATGAACAAATGACAGAAATATGGATTAGTTTACCTTATTCGAAATGAAATTCCCTACAAAATGCACATTATGAATTTCCAATACCATGAAAAAAGTTTTCTTCAAACATTGACAGTACCGGCCCTTAGGATTTTGAAACATGAAAATTTGGACGGATTTATGGAAATTTCTCCATCTATGAACAAATGACAGAAATATGGATTAGTTTACCTTATTCGATATGAAATTCCCTACAAAATGCACATTATGAATTTCCAATGGCATAAAAAAAGTTTTTTCCAAAAATTGACAGTACCGGTCCTTGCAATTTAATTTGGACGGATTTATGGAAATTTCTCCGTCTATTAACAAATGACAGAAATATGGATTAGTTTACCTTATTCGATATGAAATTCCCTACAAAATGCACATTATGAATTTCCAATGGCATAAAAAAAGTTTTTTCCAAAAATTGACAGTACCGGTCCTTGCAATTTAATTTGGACGGATTTATGGAAATTTCTCCGTCTATTAACAAATGACAGAAATATGGATTAGTTTACCTTATTCGAAATGAAATTCCCTACAAAATGCACATTATGAATTTCCAATAGCATGAAAAAAGTTATTTTCAAAAATTGACAGTACCGGGGCCCTTGCAATTTTGAAACATGAAAATTTGGACGGATTTATGGAAATTTCTCCGTCTATGAACAAATGACAGAAATATGGATTAGTTTACCTTATTCGAAATGAAATTCCCTACAAAATGCACATTATGAATTTCCAATAGCATGAAAAAAGTTTTTTTCAAAAATTGACAGTACCGGCCCTTGCAATTTTAAAACATGAAAATTTGGACAGATTTATGGAAATTTCTCCGTCTATGATCATATGACAGAAATATGGATTAGTGTACCTTATACGAAATGAAATTCCCTACAAAATGCATATTACGAATTTCCAATAGCATGAAAAAAGTTTTTTTCAAAAATTGACAGGGCCGGTACGGCCCTTAGGATTTTGAAACATGAAAATTTGGACGGATTTATGGAAATTTCTCCGTCTATGAACAAATGACAGAAATATGGATTAGTTTACCTGATTCGAAATGAAATTCCCTACAAAATGCACATTATGAATTTCCAATGGCATAAAAAAAGTTTTTTCCAAAAATTGACAGTACCGGTCCTTGCAATTTAATTTGGACGGATTTATGGAAATTTCTCCGTCTATGATCATATGACAAAAATATGGATTAGTTTACCTTATTCGATATGAAATTCCCTACAAAATGCACATTATGAATTTCCAATGGCATAAAAAAAGTTTTTTCCAAAAATTGACAGTACCGGGCCCTTGCAATTTAATTTGGACGGATTTATGGAAATTTCTCCGTCTATGATCATATGACAGATATATGGATTAGTTTACCTTATTCGAAATGAAATTCCCTACAAAATGCATATTATGAATTTCCAATAGCATGAAAAAAGTTTTTTTCAAAAATTGACAGTACCGGCCCTTAGGATTTTGAAACATGAAAATTTGGACGGATTTATGGAAATTTCTCCGTCTATGAACAAATGACAGAAATATGGATTAGTTTACCTGATTCGAAATGAAATTCCCTACAAAATGCACATTATGAATTTCCAATGGCATAAAAAAAGTTTTTTCCAAAAATTGACAGTACCGGTCCTTGCAATTTAATTTGGACGGATTTATGGAAATTTCTCCGTCTATGATCATATGACAAAAATATGGATTAGTTTACCTTATTCGATATGAAATTCCCTACAAAATGCACATTATGAATTTCCAATGGCATAAAAAAAGTTTTTTCCAAAAATTGACAGTACCGGGCCCTTGCAATTTAATTTGGACGGATTTATGGAAATTTCTCCGTCTGTGAACAAATGACAGAAATATGGATTAGTTTACCTTATTCGAAATGAAATTCCCTACAAAATGCACATTATGAATTTCCAATAGCATGAAAAAAGTTTTTTTCAAAAATTGACAGTACCGGCCCTTGCAATTTTAAAACATGAAAATTTGGACAGATTTATGGAAATTTCTCCGTCTATGATCATATGACAGAAATATGGATTAGTTTACCTTATTCGAAATGAAATTGCCTACAAAATGCACATTATGAATTTCCAATACCATGAAAAAAGTTTTCTTCAAACATTGACAGTACCGGCCCTTAGGATTTTGAAACATGAAAATTTGGACGGATTTATGGAAATTTCTCCATCTATGAACAAATGACAGAAATATGGATTAGTTTACCTTATTCGATATGAAATTCCCTACAAAATGCACATTATGAATTTCCAATGGCATAAAAAAAGTTTTTTCCAAAAATTGACAGTACCGGTCCTTGCAATTTAATTTGGACGGATTTATGGAAATTTCTCCGTCTATTAACAAATGACAGAAATATGGATTAGTTTACCTTATTCGAAATGAAATTCCCTACAAAATGCACATTATGAATTTCCAATAGCATGAAAAAAGTTATTTTCAAAAATTGACAGTACCGGGGCCCTTGCAATTTTGAAACATGAAAATTTGGACGGATTTATGGAAATTTCTCCGTCTATGAACAAATGACAGAAATATGGATTAGTTTACCTTATTCGAAATGAAATTCCCTACAAAATGCACATTATGAATTTCCAATAGCATGAAAAAAGTTTTTTTCAAAAATTGACAGTACCGGCCCTTGCAATTTTAAAACATGAAAATTTGGACAGATTTATGGAAATTTCTCCGTCTATGATCATATGACAGAAATATGGATTAG
Source organism: Pholcus phalangioides (assembly GCF_987345545.1). Classification (NCBI taxonomy): domain Eukaryota; kingdom Metazoa; phylum Arthropoda; class Arachnida; order Araneae; family Pholcidae; genus Pholcus; species Pholcus phalangioides. The sequence goes on along the minus strand of NW_028301613.1, from coordinate 9,677,930 downwards.
TGTACCTTATACGAAATGAAATTCCCTACAAAATGCATATTACGAATTTCCAATAGCATGAAAAAAGTTTTTTTCAAAAATTGACAGGGCCGGTACGGCCCTTAGGATTTTGAAACATGAAAATTTGGACGGATTTATGGAAATTTCTCCGTCTATGAACAAATGACAGAAATATGGATTAGTTTACCTGATTCGAAATGAAATTCCCTACAAAATGCACATTATGAATTTCCAATGGCATAAAAAAAGTTTTTTCCAAAAATTGACAGTACCGGTCCTTGCAATTTAATTTGGACGGATTTATGGAAATTTCTCCGTCTATGATCATATGACAAAAATATGGATTAGTTTACCTTATTCGATATGAAATTCCCTACAAAATGCACATTATGAATTTCCAATGGCATAAAAAAAGTTTTTTCCAAAAATTGACAGTACCGGGCCCTTGCAATTTAATTTGGACGGATTTATGGAAATTTCTCCGTCTATGATCATATGACAGATATATGGATTAGTTTACCTTATTCGAAATGAAATTCCCTACAAAATGCATATTATGAATTTCCAATAGCATGAAAAAAGTTTTTTTCAAAAATTGACAGTACCGGCCCTTAGGATTTTGAAACATGAAAATTTGGACGGATTTATGGAAATTTCTCCGTCTATGAACAAATGACAGAAATATGGATTAGTTTACCTGATTCGAAATGAAATTCCCTACAAAATGCACATTATGAATTTCCAATGGCATAAAAAAAGTTTTTTCCAAAAATTGACAGTACCGGTCCTTGCAATTTAATTTGGACGGATTTATGGAAATTTCTCCGTCTATGATCATATGACAAAAATATGGATTAGTTTACCTTATTCGATATGAAATTCCCTACAAAATGCACATTATGAATTTCCAATGGCATAAAAAAAGTTTTTTCCAAAAATTGACAGTACCGGGCCCTTGCAATTTAATTTGGACGGATTTATGGAAATTTCTCCGTCTGTGAACAAATGACAGAAATATGGATTAGTTTACCTTATTCGATATGAAATTCCCTACAAAATGCACATTATGAATTTCCAATGGCATAAAAAAAGTTTTTTGGAAAAATTGACAGTACCGGTCCTTGCAATTTAATTTGGACGGATTTATGCAAATTTCTCCGTCTATGAACAAATGACACAAATATGGATTAGTTTACCTTATTCGAAATGAAATTCCCTACAAAATGCATATTATGAATTTCCAATAGCATGAAAAAAGTTTTTTTCAAAAATTGACAGTACCGGCCCTTGCAATTTTAAAACATGAAAATTTGGACAGATTTATGGAAATTTCTCCGTCTATGATCATATGACAGAAATATGGATTAGTGTAACTTATACGAAATGAAATTCCCTACAAAATGCATATTACGAATTTCCAATAGCATGAAAAAAGTTTTCTTCAAACATTGACAGTACCGGCCCTTAGGATTTTGAAACATGAAAATTTGGACGGATTTATGGAAATTTCTCCGTCTATGAACAAATGACAGAAATAGGGATTAGTTTACCTTATTCGAAATGAAATTCCCTACAAAATGCACATTATGAATTTCCAATAGCATGAAAAAAGTTTTTTTCAAAAAGTGACAGTACCGGCCCTTGCAATTTTGAAACATGAAAATTTGGACAGATTTATGGAAATTTCTCCGTCTATGAACAAATGACACAAATATGGATTAGTTTACCTTATTCGATATGAAATTCCCTACAAAATGCACATTATGAATTTCCAATGGCATAAAAAAAGTTTTTTCCAAAAATTGACAGTACCGGTCCTTGCAATTTAATTTGGACGGATTTATGGAAATTTCTCCGTCTATGATCATATGACAAAAATATGGATTAGTTTACCTTATTCGAAATGAAATTCCCTACAAAATGCACATTATGAATTTCCAATAGCATGAAAAAAGTTATTTTCAAAAATTGACAGTACCGGGGGCCCTTGCAATTTTGAAACATGAAAATTTGGACGGATTTATGGAAATTTCTCCGTCTATGAACAAATGACAGAAATATGGATTAGTTTACCTTATTCGAAATGAAATTCCCTACAAAATGCATATTATGATTTTCAAATGGCATAAAAAAAGGTTTTTTTTCAAAAATTGACAGTACCGGTCCTTGCAATTTTAAAACATGAAAATTTGGACAGATTCATGGAAATTTCTCCGTCTACGATCATATGACAGAAATATGGATTGGTGTACCTTATACGAAATGAAATTCCCTACAAAATGCATATTACGAATTTCCAATAGCATGAAAAAAGTTTTTTTCAAAAATTGACAGGGCCGCTACGGCCCTTAGGATTGTGAAACATGAAAATTTGGACGGATTTATGGAAATTTCTCCGTCTATGATCATATGACAGAAATATGGATTAGTTTACCTTATTCGAAATGAAATTCCCTACAAAATGCATATTATGAATTTCCAATAGCATGAAAAAAGTTTTTTTCAAAAATTGACAGTACCGGCCCTTAGGATTTTGAAACATGAAAATTTGGACGGATTTATGGAAATTTATCCGTCTATGAACAAATGACAGAAATATGGATTAGTTTACCTTATTCGAAATGAAATTCCCTACAAAATGCACATTATGAATTTCCAATACCATGAAAAAAGTTTTCTTCAAACATTGACAGTACCGGCGCTTAGGATTTTGAAACATGAAAATTTGGACGGATTTATGGAAATTTCTCCATCTATGAACAAATGACAGAAATATGGATTAGTTTACCTTATTCGATATGAAATTCCCTACAAAATGCACATTATGAATTTCCAATGGCATAAAAAAAGTTTTTTCCAAAAATTGACAGTACCGGTCCTTGCAATTTAATTTGGACGGATTTATGGAAATTTCTCCGTCTATTAACAAATGACAGAAATATGGATTAGTTTACCTTATTCGATATGAAATTCCCTACAAAATGCACATTATGAATTTCCAATGGCATAAAAAAAGTTTTTTCCAAAAATTGACAGTACCGGTCCTTGCAATTTAATTTGGACGGATTTATGGAAATTTCTCCGTCTATTAACAAATGACAGAAATATGGATTAGTTTACCTTATTCGAAATGAAATTCCCTACAAAATGCACATTATGAATTTCCAATAGCATGAAAAAAGTTTTTTTCAAAAATTGACAGTACCGGCCGGTCCTTGCAATTTAATTTGGACGGATTTATGGAAATTTCTCCGTCTATGATCATATGACAGAAATATGGATTCGTTTACCTTATTCGAAATGAAATTCCCTACAAAATGCACATTATGAATTTCCAATAGCATGAAAAAAGTTATTTTCAAAAATTGACAGTACCGGGGGCCCTTGCAATTTTGAAACATGAAAATTTGGACGGATTTATGGAAATTTCTCCGTCTATGAACAAATGACAGAAATATGGATTAGTTTGCCTTATTCGAAATGAAATTGCCTACAAAATGCACATTATGAATTTCCAATGGCATAAAAAAAGTTTTTTCCAAAAATTGACAGTACCGGTCCTTGCAATTTAATTTGGACGGATTTATGCAAATTTCTCCGTCTATGAACAAATGACACAAATATGGATTAGTTTACCTTATTCGAAATGAAATTCCCTACAAAATGCATATTATGAATTTGCAATAGTATGAAAAAAGTTTTTTTCAAAAATTGACAGTACCGGCCCTTAGGATTTTGAAACATGAAAATTTGGACGGATTTATGGAAATTTCTCCGTCTATGAACAAATGCACAAATATGGATTAGTTTACCTTATTCGAAATGAAATTCCCTACAAAACGCACATTATGATTTTCAAATGGCATAAAAAAAGTTTTTTTTTCAAAAATTGACAGTACCGGTCCTTGCAATTTTAAAACATGAAAATTTGGACAGACTCATGGAAATTTCTCCATCTACGATCATATGACAGAAATATGGATTAGTGTACCTTATACGAAATGAAATTCCCTACAAAATGCATATTACGAATTTCCAATAGCATGAAAAAAGTTTTTTTCAAAAATTGACAGGGCCGGTACGGCCCTTAGGATTTTGAAACATGAAAATTTGGACGGATTTATGGAAATTTCTCCGTCTATAAACAAATGACAGAAATATGGATTAGTTTACCTGATTCGAAATGAAATTCCCTACAAAATGCACATTATGAATTTCCAATAGCATAAAAAAAGTTATTTTCAAAAATTGACAGTACCGGGGCCCTTGCAATTTTGAAACATGAAAATTTGGACGGATTTATGGAAATTTCTCCGTCTATGAACAAATGACAGAAATATGGATTAGTTTACCTCATTCGAAATGAAATTCCCTACAAAATGCATATTATGAATTTCCAATAGCATGAAAAAAGTTTTTTTCAAAAATTGACAGTACCGGCCCTTAGGATTTTGAAACATGAAAATTTGGATGGATTTATGGAAATTTCTTCGTCTATGAACAAATGACACAAATATGGATTAGTTTACCTTATTCGAAATGAAATTCCCTACAAAATGCACATTATGAATTTCCAATAGCATGAAAAAAGTTATTTTCAAAAATTGACAGTACCGGCCCTTAGGATTTTGAAACATGAAAATTTGGATGGATTTATGTAAATTTCTCCGTCTATGAACAAATGACAGAAATATGGATTAGTTTACCTTATTCGATATGAAATTCCCTACAAAATGCACATTATGAATTTCCAATGGCATAAAAAAAGTTTTTTCCAAAAATTGACAGTACCGGTCCTTGCAATTTAATTTGAACGGATTTATGGAAATTTCTCCGTCTATGATCATATGACAGAAATATGGATTAGTTTACCTTATTCGAAATGAAATTCCCTACAAAATGCATATTATGAATTTCCAATAGCATGAAAAAAGTTTTTTTCAAAAATTGACAGTACCGGCCCTTAGGATTTTGAAACATGGAAATTTCTCCGTCTATGAACAAATGACAGAAATATGGATTAGTTTACCTTATTCGAAATGAAATTCCCTACAAAATGCACATTATGAATTTCCAATAGCATGAAAAAAGTTTTTTTCAAAAATTGACAGTACCGGCCCTTAGGATTTTGAAACATGAAAATTTGGACGGATTTATGGAAATTTCTCCATCTATGAACAAATGACAGAAATATGGATTAGTTTGCCTTATTCGAAATGAAATTGCCTACAAAATGCACATTATGAATTTCCAATGGCATAAAAAAAGTTTTTTCCAAAAATTGACAGTACCGGTCCTTGCAATTTAATTTGGACGGATTTATGCAAATTTCTCCGTCTATGAACAAATGACAGAAATATGGATTAGTTTACCTTATTCGAAATGAAATTCCCTACAAAATGCACATTATGAATTTCCAATAGCATGAAAAAAGTTTTTTTCAAAAAGTGACAGTACCGGCCCTTGCAATTTTGAAACATGAAAATTTGGACAGATTTATGGAAATTTCTCCGTCTATGATCAAATGACACAAATATGGATTAGTTTACCTTATTCGAAATGAAATTCTCTGCAAAATGCATATTATGAATTTCCAATAGCATGAAAAAAGTTTTTTTCAAAAATTGACAGTACCGGCCCTTAGGATTTTGAAACATGGAAATTTCTCCGTCTATGAACAAATGACAGAAATATGGATTAGTTTACCTTATTCGAAATGAAATTCCCTACAAAATGCACATTATGAATTTCCAATAGCATGAAAAAAGTTATTTTCAAAAATTGACAGTACCGGCCCTTAGGATTTTGAAACATGAAAATTTGGACGGATTTATGGAAATTTCTCCATCTATGAACATATGACAGAAATATGGATTAGTTTGCCTTATTCGAAATGAAATTGCCTACAAAATGCACATTATGAATTTCCAATGGCATAAAAAAAGTTTTTTCCAAAAATTGACAGTACCGGTCCTTGCAATTTAATTTGGACGGATTTATGCAAATTTCTCCGTCTATGAACAAATGACAGAAATATGGATTAGTTTACCTTATTCGAAATGAAATTCCCTACAAAATGCACATTATGAATTTCCAATAGCATGAAAAAAGTTTTTTTCAAAAAGTGACAGTACCGGCCCTTGCAATTTTGAAACATGAAAATTTGGACAGATTTATGGAAATTTCTCCGTCTATGATCATATGACAGAAATATGGATTAGTGTACCTTATACGAAATGAAATTCCCTACAAAATGCATATTACGAATTTCCAATAGCATGAAAAAAGTTTTTTTCAAAAATTGACAGGGCCGGTACGGCCCTTAGGATTTTGAAACATGAAAATTTGGATGGATTTATGGAAATTTCTCAGTCTATGAAGAAATGACACAAATATGGATTAGTGTACCTTATACGAAATGAAATTCCCTACAAAATGCATATTACGAATTTCCAATAGCATGAAAAAAGTTTTTTTCAAAAATTGACAGGGCCGGTACGGCCCTTAGGATTTTGAAACATGAAAATTTGGACGGATTTATGGAAATTTCTCCGTCTATGATCATATGACAGAAATATGGATTAGTTTACCTTATTCGAAATGAAATTCCCTACAAAATGCATATTATGAATTTCCAATAGCATGAAAAAAGTTTTTTTCAAAAATTGACAGTACCGGCCCTTAGGATTTTGAAACATGAAAATTTGGACGGATTTATGGAAATTTATCCGTCTATGAACAAATGACAGAAATATGGATTAGTTTACCTTATTCGAAATGAAATTCCCTACAAAATGCACATTATGAATTTCCAATACCATGAAAAAAGTTTTCTTCAAACATTGACAGTACCGGCCCTTAGGATTTTGAAACATGAAAATTTGGACGGATTTATGGAAATTTCTCCATCTATGAACAAATGACAGAAATATGGATTAGTTTACCTTATTCGATATGAAATTCCCTACAAAATGCACATTATGAATTTCCAATGGCATAAAAAAAGTTTTTTCCAAAAATTGACAGTACCGGTCCTTGCAATTTAATTTGGACGGATTTATGGAAATTTCTCCGTCTATTAACAAATGACAGAAATATGGATTAGTTTACCTTATTCGATATGAAATTCCCTACAAAATGCACATTATGAATTTCCAATGGCATAAAAAAAGTTTTTTCCAAAAATTGACAGTACCGGTCCTTGCAATTTAATTTGGACGGATTTATGGAAATTTCTCCGTCTATTAACAAATGACAGAAATATGGATTAGTTTACCTTATTCGAAATGAAATTCCCTACAAAATGCACATTATGAATTTCCAATAGCATGAAAAAAGTTATTTTCAAAAATTGACAGTACCGGGGCCCTTGCAATTTTGAAACATGAAAATTTGGACGGATTTATGGAAATTTCTCCGTCTATGAACAAATGACAGAAATATGGATTAGTTTACCTTATTCGAAATGAAATTCCCTACAAAATGCACATTATGAATTTCCAATAGCATGAAAAAAGTTTTTTTCAAAAATTGACAGTACCGGCCCTTGCAATTTTAAAACATGAAAATTTGGACAGATTTATGGAAATTTCTCCGTCTATGATCATATGACAGAAATATGGATTAGTGTACCTTATACGAAATGAAATTCCCTACAAAATGCATATTACGAATTTCCAATAGCATGAAAAAAGTTTTTTTCAAAAATTGACAGGGCCGGTACGGCCCTTAGGATTTTGAAACATGAAAATTTGGACGGATTTATGGAAATTTCTCCGTCTATGAACAAATGACAGAAATATGGATTAGTTTACCTGATTCGAAATGAAATTCCCTACAAAATGCACATTATGAATTTCCAATGGCATAAAAAAAGTTTTTTCCAAAAATTGACAGTACCGGTCCTTGCAATTTAATTTGGACGGATTTATGGAAATTTCTCCGTCTATGATCATATGACAAAAATATGGATTAGTTTACCTTATTCGATATGAAATTCCCTACAAAATGCACATTATGAATTTCCAATGGCATAAAAAAAGTTTTTTCCAAAAATTGACAGTACCGGGCCCTTGCAATTTAATTTGGACGGATTTATGGAAATTTCTCCGTCTATGATCATATGACAGATATATGGATTAGTTTACCTTATTCGAAATGAAATTCCCTACAAAATGCATATTATGAATTTCCAATAGCATGAAAAAAGTTTTTTTCAAAAATTGACAGTACCGGCCCTTAGGATTTTGAAACATGAAAATTTGGACGGATTTATGGAAATTTCTCCGTCTATGAACAAATGACAGAAATATGGATTAGTTTACCTGATTCGAAATGAAATTCCCTACAAAATGCACATTATGAATTTCCAATGGCATAAAAAAAGTTTTTTCCAAAAATTGACAGTACCGGTCCTTGCAATTTAATTTGGACGGATTTATGGAAATTTCTCCGTCTATGATCATATGACAAAAATATGGATTAGTTTACCTTATTCGATATGAAATTCCCTACAAAATGCACATTATGAATTTCCAATGGCATAAAAAAAGTTTTTTCCAAAAATTGACAGTACCGGGCCCTTGCAATTTAATTTGGACGGATTTATGGAAATTTCTCCGTCTGTGAACAAATGACAGAAATATGGATTAGTTTACCTTATTCGAAATGAAATTCCCTACAAAATGCACATTATGAATTTCCAATAGCATGAAAAAAGTTTTTTTCAAAAATTGACAGTACCGGCCCTTGCAATTTTAAAACATGAAAATTTGGACAGATTTATGGAAATTTCTCCGTCTATGATCATATGACAGAAATATGGATTAGTTTACCTTATTCGAAATGAAATTGCCTACAAAATGCACATTATGAATTTCCAATACCATGAAAAAAGTTTTCTTCAAACATTGACAGTACCGGCCCTTAGGATTTTGAAACATGAAAATTTGGACGAATTTATGGAAATTTCTCCGTCTATGAACAAATGACACAAATATGGATTAGTTTACCTTATTCGATATGAAATTCCCTACAAAATGCACATTATGAATTTCCAATGGCATAAAAAAAGTTTTTTGGAAAAATTGACAGTACCGGTCCTTGCAATTTAATTTGGACGGATTTATGCAAATTTCTCCGTCTATGAACAAATGACACAAATATGGATTAGTTTACCTTATTCGAAATGAAATTCCCTACAAAATGCATATTATGAATTTCCAATAGCATGAAAAAAGTTTTTTTCAAAAATTGACAGTACCGGCCCTTGCAATTTTAAAACATGAAAATTTGGACAGATTTATGGAAATTTCTCCGTCTATGATCATATGACAGAAATATGGATTAGTGTAACTTATACGAAATGAAATTCCCTACAAAATGCATATTACGAATTTCCAATAGCATGAAAAAAGTTTTCTTCAAACATTGACAGTACTGGCCCTTAGGATTTTGAAACATGAAAATTTGGACGGATTTATGGAAATTTCTCCGTCTATGAACAAATGACAGAAATAGGGATTAGTTTACCTTATTCGAAATGAAATTCCCTACAAAATGCACATTATGAATTTCCAATAGCATGAAAAAAGTTTTTTTCAAAAAGTGACAGTACCGGCCCTTGCAATTTTGAAACATGAAAATTTGGACAGATTTATGGAAATTTCTCCGTCTATGAACAAATGACACAAATATGGATTAGTTTACCTTATTCGAAATGAAATTCCCTACAAAATGCACATTATGAATTTCCAATAGCATGAAAAAAGTTATTTTCAAAAATTGACAGTACCGGGGGCCCTTGCAATTTTGAAACATGAAAATTTGGACGGATTTATGGAAATTTCTCCGTCTATGAACAAATGACAGAAATATGGATTAGTTTACCTTATTCGAAATGAAATTCCCTACAAAATGCATATTATGATTTTCAAATGGCATAAAAAAAGGTTTTTTTTCAAAAATTGACAGTACCGGTCCTTGCAATTTTAAAACATGAAAATTTGGACAGATTCATGGAAATTTCTCCGTCTACGATCATATGACAGAAATATGGATTGGTGTACCTTATACGAAATGAAATTCCCTACAAAATGCATATTACGAATTTCCAATAGCATGAAAAAAGTTTTTTTCAAAAATTGACAGGGCCGCTACGGCCCTTAGGATTGTGAAACATGAAAATTTGGACGGATTTATGGAAATTTCTCCGTCTATGATCATATGACAGAAATATGGATTAGTTTACCTTATTCGAAATGAAATTCCCTACAAAATGCATATTATGAATTTCCAATAGCATGAAAAAAGTTTTTTTCAAAAATTGACAGTACCGGCCCTTAGGATTTTGAAACATGAAAATTTGGACGGATTTATGGAAATTTATCCGTCTATGAACAAATGACAGAAATATGGATTAGTTTACCTTATTCGAAATGAAATTCCCTACAAAATGCACATTATGAATTTCCAATACCATGAAAAAAGTTTTCTTCAAACATTGACAGTACCGGCGCTTAGGATTTTGAAACATGAAAATTTGGACGGATTTATGGAAATTTCTCCATCTATGAACAAATGACAGAAATATGGATTAGTTTACCTTATTCGATATGAAATTCCCTACAAAATGCACATTATGAATTTCCAATGGCATAAAAAAAGTTTTTTCCAAAAATTGACAGTACCGGTCCTTGCAATTTAATTTGGACGGATTTATGGAAATTTCTCCGTCTATTAACAAATGACAGAAATATGGATTAGTTTACCTTATTCGATATGAAATTCCCTACAAAATGCACATTATGAATTTCCAATGGCATAAAAAAAGTTTTTTCCAAAAATTGACAGTACCGGTCCTTGCAATTTAATTTGGACGGATTTATGGAAATTTCTCCGTCTATTAACAAATGACAGAAATATGGATTAGTTTACCTTATTCGAAATGAAATTCCCTACAAAATGCACATTATGAATTTCCAATAGCATGAAAAAAGTTTTTTTCAAAAATTGACAGTACCGGCCGGTCCTTGCAATTTAATTTGGACGGATTTATGGAAATTTCTCCGTCTATGATCATATGACAGAAATATGGATTCGTTTACCTTATTCGAAATGAAATTCCCTACAAAATGCACATTATGAATTTCCAATAGCATGAAAAAAGTTATTTTCAAAAATTGACAGTACCGGGGGCCCTTGCAATTTTGAAACATGAAAATTTGGACGGATTTATGGAAATTTCTCCGTCTATGAACAAATGACAGAAATATGGATTAGTTTACCTTATTCGAAATGAAATTCCCTACAAAATGCACATTATGAATTTCCAATAGCATGAAAAAAGTTTTTTTTAAAAAATTGACAGTACCGGCCCTTGCAATTTTAAAACATGAAAATTTGGACAGATTTATGGAAATTTCTCCGTCTATGAACAAATGAGAGAAATATGGATTAGTTTGCCTTATTCGAAATGAAATTGCCTACAAAATGCACATTATGAATTTCCAATGGCATAAAAAAAGTTTTTTCCAAAAATTGACAGTACCGGTCCTTGCAATTTAATTTGGACGGATTTATGCAAATTTCTCCGTCTATGAACAAATGACACAAATATGGATTAGTTTACCTTATTCGAAATGAAATTCCCTACAAAATGCATATTATGAATTTGCAATAGTATGAAAAAAGTTTTTTTCAAAAATTGACAGTACCGGCCCTTAGGATTTTGAAACATGAAAATTTGGACGGATTTATGGAAATTTCTCCGTCTATGAACAAATGCACAAATATGGATTAGTTTACCTTATTCGAAATGAAATTCCCTACAAAACGCACATTATGATTTTCAAATGGCATAAAAAAAGTTTTTTTTTCAAAAATTGACAGTACCGGTCCTTGCAATTTTAAAACATGAAAATTTGGACAGACTCATGGAAATTTCTCCATCTACGATCATATGACAGAAATATGGATTAGTGTACCTTATACGAAATGAAATTCCCTACAAAATGCATATTACGAATTTCCAATAGCATGAAAAAAGTTTTTTTCAAAAATTGACAGGGCCGGTACGGCCCTTAGGATTTTGAAACATGAAAATTTGGACGGATTTATGGAAATTTCTCCGTCTATAAACAAATGACAGAAATATGGATTAGTTTACCTGATTCGAAATGAAATTCCCTACAAAATGCACATTATGAATTTCCAATAGCATAAAAAAAGTTATTTTCAAAAATTGACAGTACCGGGGCCCTTGCAATTTTGAAACATGAAAATTTGGACGGATTTATGGAAATTTCTCCGTCTATGAACAAATGACAGAAATATGGATTAGTTTACCTCATTCGAAATGAAATTCCCTACAAAATGCATATTATGAATTTCCAATAGCATGAAAAAAGTTTTTTTCAAAAATTGACAGTACCGGCCCTTAGGATTTTGAAACATGAAAATTTGGATGGATTTATGGAAATTTCTTCGTCTATGAACAAATGACACAAATATGGATTAGTTTACCTTATTCGAAATGAAATTCCCTACAAAATGCACATTATGAATTTCCAATAGCATGAAAAAAGTTATTTTCAAAAATTGACAGTACCGGCCCTTAGGATTTTGAAACATGAAAATTTGGATGGATTTATGTAAATTTCTCCGTCTATGAACAAATGACAGAAATATGGATTAGTTTACCTTATTCGATATGAAATTCCCTACAAAATGCACATTATGAATTTCCAATGGCATAAAAAAAGTTTTTTCCAAAAATTGACAGTACCGGTCCTTGCAATTTAATTTGAACGGATTTATGGAAATTTCTCCGTCTATGATCATATGACAGAAATATGGATTAGTTTACCTTATTCGAAATGAAATTCCCTACAAAATGCATATTATGAATTTCCAATAGCATGAAAAAAGTTTTTTTCAAAAATTGACAGTACCGGCCCTTAGGATTTTGAAACATGGAAATTTCTCCGTCTATGAACAAATGACAGAAATATGGATTAGTTTACCTTATTCGAAATGAAATTCCCTACAAAATGCACATTATGAATTTCCAATAGCATGAAAAAAGTTTTTTTCAAAAATTGACAGTACCGGCCCTTAGGATTTTGAAACATGAAAATTTGGACGGATTTATGGAAATTTCTCCATCTATGAACAAATGACAGAAATATGGATTAGTTTGCCTTATTCGAAATGAAATTGCCTACAAAATGCACATTATGAATTTCCAATGGCATAAAAAAAGTTTTTTCCAAAAATTGACAGTACCGGTCCTTGCAATTTAATTTGGACGGATTTATGCAAATTTCTCCGTCTATGAACAAATGACAGAAATATGGATTAGTTTACCTTATTCGAAATGAAATTCCCTACAAAATGCACATTATGAATTTCCAATAGCATGAAAAAAGTTTTTTTCAAAAAGTGACAGTACCGGCCCTTGCAATTTTGAAACATGAAAATTTGGACAGATTTATGGAAATTTCTCCGTCTATGATCAAATGACACAAATATGGATTAGTTTACCTTATTCGAAATGAAATTCTCTGCAAAATGCATATTATGAATTTCCAATAGCATGAAAAAAGTTTTTTTCAAAAATTGACAGTACCGGCCCTTAGGATTTTGAAACATGGAAATTTCTCCGTCTATGAACAAATGACAGAAATATGGATTAGTTTACCTTATTCGAAATGAAATTCCCTACAAAATGCACATTATGAATTTCCAATAGCATGAAAAAAGTTATTTTCAAAAATTGACAGTACCGGCCCTTAGGATTTTGAAACATGAAAATTTGGACGGATTTATGGAAATTTCTCCATCTATGAACATATGACAGAAATATGGATTAGTTTGCCTTATTCGAAATGAAATTGCCTACAAAATGCACATTATGAATTTCCAATGGCATAAAAAAAGTTTTTTCCAAAAATTGACAGTACCGGTCCTTGCAATTTAATTTGGACGGATTTATGCAAATTTCTCCGTCTATGAACAAATGACAGAAATATGGATTAGTTTACCTTATTCGAAATGAAATTCCCTACAAAATGCACATTATGAATTTCCAATAGCATGAAAAAAGTTTTTTTCAAAAAGTGACAGTACCGGCCCTTGCAATTTTGAAACATGAAAATTTGGACAGATTTATGGAAATTTCTCCGTCTATGATCATATGACAGAAATATGGATTAGTGTACCTTATACGAAATGAAATTCCCTACAAAATGCATATTACGAATTTCCAATAGCATGAAAAAAGTTTTTTTCAAAAATTGACAGGGCCGGTACGGCCCTTAGGATTTTGAAACATGAAAATTTGGATGGATTTATGGAAATTTCTCAGTCTATGAAGAAATGACACAAATATGGATTAGTTTACCTTATCGAAATGAAATTCCCTACAAAATGCACATTATGAATTTCCAATAGCATGAAAAAAGTTTTTTTCAAAAATTGACAGTACCGGCCCTTGCAATTTTAAAACATGAAAATTTGGACAGATTTATGGAAATTTCTCCGTCTATGATCATATGACAGAAATATGGATTAGTGTACCTTATACGAAATGAAATTCCCTACAAAATGCATATTACGAATTTCCAATAGCATGAAAAAAGTTTTTTTCAAAAATTGACAGGGCCGGTACGGCCCTTAGGATTTTGAAACATGAAAATTTGGACGGATTTATGGAAATTTCTCCATCTATGAGCAAATGACAGAAATATGGATTAGTTTGCCTTATTCGAAATGAAATTGCCTACAAAATGCACATTATGAATTTCCAATACCATGAAAAAAGTTTTCTTCAAACATATTGACAGTACCGGCCCTTAGGATTTTGAAACATGAAAATTTGGACGAATTTATGGAAATTTCTCCGTCTATGAACAAATGACACAAATATGGATTAGTTTACCTTATTCGATATGAAATTCCCTACAAAATGCACATTATGAATTTCCAATGGCATAAAAAAAGTTTTTTCCAAAAATTGACAGTACCGGTCCTTGCAATTTAATTTGGACGGATTTATGCAAATTTCTCCGTCTATGAACAAATGACACAAATATGGATTAGTTTACCTTATTCGAAATGAAATTCCCTACAAAATGCATATTTTGAATTTCCAATAGCATGAAAAAAGTTTTTTTCAAAAATTGACAGGGCCGGTACGGCCCTTAGGATTTTGAAACATGAAAATTTGGACGGATTTATGGAAATTTCTCCGTCTATGATCATATGACAGAAATATGGATTAGTGTACCTTATACGAAATGAAATTCCCTACAAAATGCATATTACGAATTTCCAATAGCATGAAAAAAGTTTTCTTCAAACATTGACAGTACCGGCCCTTAGGATTTTGAAACATGAAAATTTGGACGGATTTATGGAAATTTCTCCGTCTATGAACAAATGACAGAAATATGGATTAGTTTACCTTATTCGAAATGAAATTCCCTACAAAATGCACATTATGAATTTCCAATAGCATGAAAAAAGTTTTTTTCAAAAAGTGACAGTACCGGCCCTTGCAATTTTGAAACATGAAAATTTGGACAGATTTATGGAAATTTCTCCGTCTATGAACAAATGACACAAATATGGATTAGTTTACCTTATTCGAAATGAAATTCTCTGCAAAATGCACATTATGAATATCCAATAGCATGAAAAAAGTTTTTTTCAAAAATTGACAGTACCGGCCCCTTGCAATTTTAAAACATGAAAATTTGGACAGATTTATGGAAATTTCTCCGTCTATGATCATATGACAGAAATATGGATTAGTTTACCTTATTCGAAATGAAATTCCCTACAAAATTCACATTATGAATTTCCAATAGCATGAAAAAAGTTTTTTTCAAAAATTGACAGGGCCGGTACGGCCCTTAGGATTTTGAAACATGAAAATTTGGACGGATTTATGGAAATTTCTCCGTCTATGATCATATGACAGAAATATGGATTAGTTTACCTTATTCGAAATGAAATTCCCTACAAAATGCATATTATGATTTTCAAATGGCATAAAAAAAGTTTTTTTTTCAAAAATTGACAGTACCGGTCCTTGCAATTTTAAAACATGAAAATTTGGACAGATTTATGGAAATTTCTCCGTCTATGATCATATGACAGAAATATGGATTAGTGTACCTTATACGAAATGAAATTCCCTACAAAATGCATATTACGAATTTCCAATAGCATGAAAAAAGTTTTCTTCAAACATTGACAGTACCGGCCCTTAGGATTTTGAAACATGAAAATTTGGACGGATTTATGGAAATTTCTCCGTCTATGAACAAATGACAGAAATATGGATTAGTTTACCTTATTCGAAATGAAATTCCCTACAAAATGCACATTATGAATTTCCAATAGCATGAAAAAAGTTTTTTTCAAAAAGTGACAGTACCGGCCCTTGCAATTTTGAAACATGAAAATTTGGACAGATTTATGGAAATTTCTCCGTCTATGAACAAATGACACAAATATGGATTAGTTTACCTTATTCGAAATGAAATTCTCTGCAAAATGCACATTATGAATATCCAATAGCATGAAAAAAGTTTTTTTCAAAAATTGACAGTACCGGCCCCTTGCAATTTTAAAACATGAAAATTTGGACAGATTTATGGAAATTTCTCCGTCTATGATCATATGACAGAAATATGGATTAGTTTACCTTATTCGAAATGAAATTCCCTACAAAATTCACATTATGAATTTCCAATAGCATGAAAAAAGTTTTTTTCAAAAATTGACAGGGCCGGTACGGCCCTTAGGATTTTGAAACATGAAAATTTGGACGGATTTATGGAAATTTCTCCGTCTATGATCATATGACAGAAATATGGATTAGTTTACCTTATTCGAAATGAAATTCCCTACAAAATGCATATTATGATTTTCAAATGGCATAAAAAAAGTTTTTTTTTCAAAAATTGACAGTACCGGTCCTTGCAATTTTAAAACATGAAAATTTGGACAGATTCATGGAAATTTCTCCGTCTACGATCATATGACAGAAATATGGATTAGTGTACCTTATACGAAATGAAATTCCCTACAAAATGCATATTACGAATTTCCAATAGCATGAAAAAAGTTTTTTTCAAAAATTGACAGGGCCGGTACGGCCCTTAGGATTTTGAAACATGAAAATTTGGACGGATTTATGGAAATTTCTCCGTCTATGATCATATGACAGAAATATGGATTAGTTTACCTTATTCGAAATGAAATTCCCTACAAAATGCATATTATGAATTTCCAATAGCATGAAAAAAGTTTTTTTCAAAAATTGACAGTACCGGCCCTTAGGATTTTGAAACATGAAAATTTGGACGGATTTATGGAAATTTATCCGTCTATGAACAAATGACAGAAATATGGATTAGTTTACCTTATTCGAAATGAAATTCCCTACAAAATGCACATTATGAATTTCCAATACCATGAAAAAAGTTTTCTTCAAACATTGACAGTACCGGCCCTTAGGATTTTGAAACATGAAAATTTGGACGGATTTATGGAAATTTCTCCATCTATGAACAAATGACAGAAATATGGATTAGTTTACCTTATTCGATATGAAATTCCCTACAAAATGCACATTATGAATTTCCAATGGCATAAAAAAAGTTTTTTCCAAAAATTGACAGTACCGGTCCTTGCAATTTAATTTGGACGGATTTATGGAAATTTCTCCGTCTATTAACAAATGACAGAAATATGGATTAGTTTACCTTATTCGATATGAAATTCCCTACAAAATGCACATTATGAATTTCCAATGGCATAAAAAAAGTTTTTTCCAAAAATTGACAGTACCGGTCCTTGCAATTTAATTTGGACGGATTTATGGAAATTTCTCCGTCTATTAACAAATGACAGAAATATGGATTAGTTTACCTTATTCGAAATGAAATTCCCTACAAAATGCACATTATGAATTTCCAATAGCATGAAAAAAGTTTTTTTCAAAAATTGACAGTACCGGCCCTTGCAATTTTAAAACATGAAAATTTGGACAGATTTATGGAAATTTCTCCGTCTATGATCATATGACAGAAATATGGATTAGTTTACCTTATTCGAAATGAAATTCCCTACAAAATGCACATTATGAATTTCCAATAGCATGAAAAAAGTTATTTTCAAAAATTGACAGTACCGGGGCCCTTGCAATTTTGAAACATGAAAATTTGGACGGATTTATGGAAATTTCTCCGTCTATGAACAAATGACAGAAATATGGATTAGTTTACCTTATTCGAAATGAAATTCCCTACAAAATGCACATTATGAATTTCCAATAGCATGAAAAAAGTTTTTTCCAAAAATTGACAGTACCGGTCCTTGCAATTTAATTTGGACGGATTTATGCAAATTTCTCCGTCTATGAACAAATGACACAAATATGGATTAGTTTACCTTATTCGAAATGAAATTCCCTACAAAATGCATATTATGAATTTGCAATAGTATGAAAAAAGTTTTTTTCAAAAATTGACAGTACCGGCCCTTAGGATTTTGAAACATGAAAATTTGGACGGATTTATGGAAATTTCTCCGTCTATGAACAAATGCACAAATATGGATTAGTTTACCTTATTCGAAATGAAATTCCCTACAAAACGCACATTATGATTTTCAAATGGCATAAAAAAAGTTTTTTTTTCAAAAATTGACAGTACCGGTCCTTGCAATTTTAAAACATGAAAATTTGGACAGACTCATGGAAATTTCTCCGTCTACGATCATATGACAGAAATATGGATTAGTGTACCTTATACGAAATGAAATTCCCTACAAAATGCATATTACGAATTTCCAATAGCATGAAAAAAGTTTTTTTCAAAAATTGACAGGGCCGGTACGGCCCTTAGGATTTTGAAACATGAAAATTTGGACGGATTTATGGAAATTTCTCCGTCTATGATCATATGACAGAAATATGGATTAGTTTACCTTATTCGAAATGAAATTCCCTACAAAATGCATATTATGATTTTCAAATGGCATAAAAAAAGTTTTTTTTTCAAAAATTGACAGTAACGGTCCTTGCAATTTTAAAACATGAAAATTTGGACAGATTCATGGAAATTTTTCCATCTACGATCATATGACAGAAATATGGATTAGTGTACCTTATACGAAATGAAATTCCCTACAAAATGCATATTACGAATTTCCAATAGCATGAAAAAAGTTTTTTTCAAAAATTGACAGGGCCGGTACGGCCCTTAGGATTTTGAAACATGAAAATTTGGACGGATTTATGGAAATTTCTCCGTCTATGATCATATGACAGAAATATGGATTAGTTTACCTTATTCGAAATGAAATTCCCTACAAAATGCATATTATGATTTTCAAATGGCATAAAAAAAGTTTTTTTTTCAAAAATTGACAGTACCGGTCCTTGCAATTTTAAAACATGAAAATTTGGACAGATTCATGGAAATTTCTCCGTCTACGATCATATGACAGAAATATGGATTAGTGTACCTTATACGAAATGAAATTGCCTACAAAATGCACATTATGAATTTCCAATGGCATAAAAAAAGTTTTTTCCAAAAATTGACAGTACCGGTCCTTGCAATTTAATTTGGACGGATTTATGCAAATTTCTCCGTCTATGAACAAATGACACAAATATGGATTAGTTTACCTTATTCGAAATGAAATTCCCTACAAAATGCATATTATGAATTTGCAATAGTATGAAAAAAGTTTTTTTCAAAAATTGACAGTACCGGCCCTTAGGATTTTGAAACATGAAAATTTGGACGGATTTATGGAAATTTCTCCGTCTATGAACAAATGCACAAATATGGATTAGTTTACCTTATTCGAAATGAAATTCCCTACAAAACGCACATTATGATTTTCAAATGGCATAAAAAAAGTTTTTTTTTCAAAAATTGACAGTACCGGTCCTTGCAATTTTAAAACATGAAAATTTGGACAGACTCATGGAAATTTCTCCGTCTACGATCATATGACAGAAATATGGATTAGTGTACCTTATACGAAATGAAATTCCCTACAAAATGCATATTACGAATTTCCAATAGCATGAAAAAAGTTTTTTTCAAAAATTGACAGGGCCGGTACGGCCCTTAGGATTTTGAAACATGAAAATTTGGACGGATTTATGGAAATTTCTCCGTCTATGATCATATGACAGAAATATGGATTGGTTTACCTTATTCGAAATGAAATTCCCTACAAAATGCATATTATGATTTTCAAATGGCATAAAAAAAGTTTTTTTTTCAAAAATTGACAGTAACGGTCCTTGCAATTTTAAAACATGAAAATTTGGACAGATTCATGGAAATTTCTCCGTCTACGATCATATGACAGAAATATGGATTAGTGTACCTTATACGAAATGAAATTCCCTACAAAATGCATATTACGAATTTCCAATAGCATGAAAAAAGTTTTTTTCAAAAATTGACAGGGCCGGTACGGCCCTTAGGATTTTGAAACATGAAAATTTGGACGGATTTATGGAAATTTCTCCGTCTATGATCATATGACAGAAATATGGATTAGTTTACCTTATTCGAAATGAAATTCCCTACAAAATGCATATTATGAATTTCCAATAGCATGAAAAAAGTTTTTTTCAAAAATTGACAGTACCGGCCCTTAGGATTTTGAAACATGAAAATTTGGACGGATTTATGGAAATTTATCCGTCTATGAACAAATGACAGAAATATGGATTAGTTTACCTTATTCGAAATGAAATTCCCTACAAAATGCACATTATGAATTTCCAATACCATGAAAAAAGTTTTCTTCAAACATTGACAGTACCGGCCCTTAGGATTTTGAAACATGAAAATTTGGACGGATTTATGGAAATTTATCCGTCTATGAACAAATGACAGAAATATGGATTAGTTTACCTTATTCGAAATGAAATTCCCTACAAAATGCACATTATGAATTTCCAATACCATGAAAAAAGTTTTCTTCAAACATTGACAGTACCGGCCCTTAGGATTTTGAAACATGAAAATTTGGACGGATTTATGGAAATTTCTCCATCTATGAACAAATGACAGAAATATGGATTAGTTTACCTTATTCGATATGAAATTCCCTACAAAATGCACATTATGAATTTCCAATGGCATAAAAAAAGTTTTTTCCAAAAATTGACAGTACCGGTCCTTGCAATTTAATTTGGACGGATTTATGGAAATTTCTCCGTCTATTAACAAATGACAGAAATATGGATTAGTTTACCTTATTCGATATGAAATTCCCTACAAAATGCACATTATGAATTTCCAATGGCATAAAAAAAGTTTTTTCCAAAAATTGACAGTACCGGTCCTTGCAATTTAATTTGGACGGATTTATGGAAATTTCTCCGTCTATTAACAAATGACAGAAATATGGATTAGTTTACCTTATTCGAAATGAAATTCCCTACAAAATGCACATTATGAATTTCCAATAGCATGAAAAAAGTTATTTTCAAAAATTGACAGTACCGGGGCCCTTGCAATTTTGAAACATGAAAATTTGGACGGATTTATGGAAATTTCTCCGTCTATGAACAAATGACAGAAATATGGATTAGTTTACCTTATTCGAAATGAAATTCCCTACAAAATGCACATTATGAATTTCCAATAGCATGAAAAAAGTTTTTTTTTAAAAATTGACAGTACCGGCCCTTGCAATTTTAAAACATGAAAATTTGGACAGATTTATGGAAATTTCTCCGTCTATGAACAAATGACAGAAATATGGATTAGTTTGCCTTATTCGAAATGAAATTGCCTACAAAATGCACATTATGAATTTCCAATGGCATAAAAAAAGTTTTTTCCAAAAATTGACAGTACCGGTCCTTGCAATTTAATTTGGACGGATTTATGGAAATTTCTCCGTCTATTAACAAATGACAGAAATATGGATTAGTTTACCTTATTCGATATGAAATTCCCTACAAAATGCACATTATGAATTTCCAATGGCATAAAAAAAGTTTTTTCCAAAAATTGACAGTACCGGTCCTTGCAATTTAATTTGGACGGATTTATGGAAATTTCTCCGTCTATTAACAAATGACAGAAATATGGATTAGTTTACCTTATTCGAAATGAAATTCCCTACAAAATGCACATTATGAATTTCCAATAGCATGAAAAAAGTTATTTTCAAAAATTGACAGTACCGGGGCCCTTGCAATTTTGAAACATGAAAATTTGGACGGATTTATGGAAATTTCTCCGTCTATGAACAAATGACAGAAATATGGATTAGTTTACCTTATTCGAAATGAAATTCCCTACAAAATGCACATTATGAATTTCCAATAGCATGAAAAAAGTTTTTTTTTAAAAATTGACAGTACCGGCCCTTGCAATTTTAAAACATGAAAATTTGGACAGATTTATGGAAATTTCTCCGTCTATGAACAAATGACAGAAATATGGATTAGTTTGCCTTATTCGAAATGAAATTGCCTACAAAATGCACATTATGAATTTCCAATGGCATAAAAAAAGTTTTTTCCAAAAATTGACAGTACCGGTCCTTGCAATTTAATTTGGACGGATTTATGCAAATTTCTCCGTCTATGAACAAATGACACAAATATGGATTAGTTTACCTTATTCGAAATGAAATTCCCTACAAAATGCATATTATGAATTTGCAATAGTATGAAAAAAGTTTTTTTCAAAAATTGACAGTACCGGCCCTTAGGATTTTGAAACATGAAAATTTGGACGGATTTATGGAAATTTCTCCGTCTATGAACAAATGCACAAATATGGATTAGTTTACCTTATTCGAAATGAAATTCCCTACAAAACGCACATTATGATTTTCAAATGGCATAAAAAAAATTTTTTTTTCAAAAATTGACAGTACCGGTCCTTGCAATTTTAAAACATGAAAATTTGGACAGACTCATGGAAATTTCTCCGTCTACGATCATATGACAGAAATATGGATTAGTGTACCTTATACGAAATGAAATTCCCTACAAAATGCATATTACGAATTTCCAATAGCATGAAAAAAGTTTTTTTCAAAAATTGACAGTACCGGTCCTTGCAATTTTAAAACATGAAAATTTGGACAGATTCATGGAAATTTCTCCGTCTACGATCATATGACAGAAATATGGATTAGTGTACCTTATACGAAATGAAATTCCCTACAAAATGCATATTACGAATTTCCAATAGCATGAAAAAAGTTTTTTTCAAAAATTGACAGGGCCGGTACGGCCCTTAGGATTTTGAAACATGAAAATTTGGACGGATTTATGGAAATTTCTCCGTCTATGATCATATGACAGAAATATGGATTAGTTTACCTTATTCGAAATGAAATTCCCTACAAAATGCATATTATGAATTTCCAATAGCATGAAAAAAGTTTTTTTCAAAAATTGACAGTACCGGCCCTTAGGATTTTGAAACATGAAAATTTGGACGGATTTATGGAAATTTATCCGTCTATGAACAAATGACAGAAATATGGATTAGTTTACCTTATTCGAAATGAAATTCCCTACAAAATGCACATTATGAATTTCCAATACCATGAAAAAAGTTTTCTTCAAACATTGACAGTACCGGCCCTTAGGATTTTGAAACATGAAAATTTGGACGGATTTATGGAAATTTCTCCATCTATGAACAAATGACAGAAATATGGATTAGTTTACCTTATTCGATATGAAATTCCCTACAAAATGCACATTATGAATTTCCAATGGCATAAAAAAAGTTTTTTCCAAAAATTGACAGTACCGGTCCTTGCAATTTAATTTGGACGGATTTATGGAAATTTCTCCGTCTATTAACAAATGACAGAAATATGGATTAGTTTACCTTATTCGATATGAAATTCCCTACAAAATGCACATTATGAATTTCCAATGGCATAAAAAAAGTTTTTTCCAAAAATTGACAGTACCGGTCCTTGCAATTTAATTTGGACGGATTTATGGAAATTTCTCCGTCTATTAACAAATGACAGAAATATGGATTAGTTTACCTTATTCGAAATGAAATTCCCTACACAATGCACATTATGAATTTCCAATAGCATGAAAAAAGTTTTTTTCAAAAATTGACAGTACCGGCCGGTCCTTCCAATTTAATTTGGACGGATTTATGGAAATTTCTCCGTCTATGATCATATGACAGAAATATGGATTAGTTTACCTTATTCGAAATGAAATTCCCTACAAAATGCACATTATGAATTTCCAATAGCATGAAAAAAGTTATTTTCAAAAATTGACAGTACCGGGGCCCTTGCAATTTTGAAACATGAAAATTTGGACGGATTTATGGAAATTTCTCCGTCTATGAACAAATGACAGAAATATGGATTAGTTTACCTTATTCGAAATGAAATTCCCTACAAAATGCACATTATGAATTTCCAATAGCATGAAAAAAGTTTTTTTTTAAAAATTGACAGTACCGGCCCTTGCAATTTTAAAACATGAAAATTTGGACAGATTTATGGAAATTTCTCCGTCTATGAACAAATGACAGAAATATGGATTAGTTTGCCTTATTCGAAATGAAATTGCCTACAAAATGCACATTATGAATTTCCAATGGCATAAAAAAAGTTTTTCCCAAAAATTGACAGTACCGGTCCTTGCAATTTAATTTGGACGGATTTATGCAAATTTCTCCGTCTATGAACAAATGACACAAATATGGATTAGTTTACCTTATTCGAAATGAAATTCCCTACAAAATGCATATTATGAATTTGCAATAGTATGAAAAAAGTTTTTTTCAAAAATTGACAGTACCGGCCCTTAGGATTTTGAAACATGAAAATTTGGACGGATTTATGGAAATTTCTCCGTCTATGAACAAATGCACAAATATGGATTAGTTTACCTTATTCGAAATGAAATTCCCTACAAAACGCACATTATGATTTTCAAATGGCATAAAAAAAGTTTTTTTTTCAAAAATTGACAGTACCGGTCCTTGCAATTTTAAAACATGAAAATTTGGACAGACTCATGGAAATTTCTCCGTCTACGATCATATGACAGAAATATGGATTAGTGTACCTTATACGAAATGAAATTCCCTACAAAATGCATATTACGAATTTCCAATAGCATGAAAAAAGTTTTTTTCAAAAATTGACAGGGCCGGTACGGCCCTTAGGATTTTGAAACATGAAAATTTGGACGGATTTATGGAAATTTCTCCGTCTATGATCATATGACAGAAATATGGATTAGTTTACCTTATTCGAAATGAAATTCCCTACAAAATGCATATTATGATTTTCAAATGGCATAAAAAAAGTTTTTTTTTCAAAAATTGACAGTACCGGTCCTTGCAATTTTAAAACATGAAAATTTGGACAGATTCATGGAAATTTCTCCGTCTACGATCATATGACAGAAATATGGATTAGTGTACCTTATACGAAATGAAATTCCCTACAAAATGCATATTACGAATTTCCAATAGCATGAAAAAAGTTTTTTTCAAAAATTGACAGGGCCGGTACGGCCCTTAGGATTTTGAAACATGAAAATTTGGACGGATTTATGGAAATTTCTCCGTCTATGATCATATGACAGAAATATGGATTAGTTTACCTTATTCGAAATGAAATTCCCTACAAAATGCATATTATGAATTTCCAATAGCATGAAAAAAGTTTTTTTCAAAAATTGACAGTACCGGCCCTTAGGATTTTGAAACATGAAAATTTGGACGGATTTATGGAAATTTATCCGTCTATGAACAAATGACAGAAATATGGATTAGTTTACCTTATTCGAAATGAAATTCCCTACAAAATGCACATTATGAATTTCCAATACCATGAAAAAAGTTTTCTTCAAACATTGACAGTACCGGCCCTTAGGATTTTGAAACATGAAAATTTGGACGGATTTATGGAAATTTCTCCATCTATGAACAAATGACAGAAATATGGATTAGTTTACCTTATTCGATATGAAATTCCCTACAAAATGCACATTATGAATTTCCAATGGCATAAAAAAAGTTTTTTCCAAAAATTGACAGTACCGGTCCTTGCAATTTAATTTGGACGGATTTATGCAAATTTCTCCGTCTATGAACAAATGACACAAATATGGATTAGTTTACCTTATTCGAAATGAAATTCCCTACAAAATGCATATTATGAATTTGCAATAGTATGAAAAAAGTTTTTTTCAAAAATTGACAGTACCGGCCCTTAGGATTTTGAAACATGAAAATTTGGACGGATTTATGGAAATTTCTCCGTCTATGAACAAATGCACAAATATGGATTAGTTTACCTTATTCGAAATGAAATTCCCTACAAAACGCACATTATGATTTTCAAATGGCATAAAAAAAGTTTTTTTTTCAAAAATTGACAGTACCGGTCCTTGCAATTTTAAAACATGAAAATTTGGACAGACTCATGGAAATTTCTCCGTCTACGATCATATGACAGAAATATGGATTAGTGTACCTTATACGAAATGAAATTCCCTACAAAATGCATATTACGAATTTCCAATAGCATGAAAAAAGTTTTTTTCAAAAATTGACAGGGCCGGTACGGCCCTTAGGATTTTGAAACATGAAAATTTGGACGGATTTATGGAAATTTCTCCGTCTATGATCATATGACAGAAATATGGATTAGTTTACCTTATTCGAAATGAAATTCCCTACAAAATGCATATTATGATTTTCAAATGGCATAAAAAAAGTTTTTTTTTCAAAAATTGACAGTACCGGTCCTTGCAATTTTAAAACATGAAAATTTGGACAGATTCATGGAAATTTCTCCGTCTACGATCATATGACAGAAATATGGATTAGTGTACCTTATACGAAATGAAATTCCCTACAAAATGCATATTACGAATTTCCAATAGCATGAAAAAAGTTTTTTTCAAAAATTGACAGGGCCGGTACGGCCCTTAGGATTTTGAAACATGAAAATTTGGACGGATTTATGGAAATTTCTCCGTCTATGATCATATGACAGAAATATGGATTAGTTTACCTTATTCGAAATGAAATTCCCTACAAAATGCATATTATGAATTTCCAATAGCATGAAAAAAGTTTTTTTCAAAAATTGACAGTACCGGCCCTTAGGATTTTGAAACATGAAAATTTGGACGGATTTATGGAAATTTATCCGTCTATGAACAAATGACAGAAATATGGATTAGTTTACCTTATTCGAAATGAAATTCCCTACAAAATGCACATTATGAATTTCCAATACCATGAAAAAAGTTTTCTTCAAACATTGACAGTACCGGCCCTTAGGATTTTGAAACATGAAAATTTGGACGGATTTATGGAAATTTCTCCATCTATGAACAAATGACAGAAATATGGATTAGTTTACCTTATTCGATATGAAATTCCCTACAAAATGCACATTATGAATTTCCAATGGCATAAAAAAAGTTTTTTCCAAAAATTGACAGTACCGGTCCTTGCAATTTAATTTGGACGGATTTATGGAAATTTCTCCGTCTATTAACAAATGACAGAAATATGGATTAGTTTACCTTATTCGATATGAAATTCCCTACAAAATGCACATTATGAATTTCCAATGGCATAAAAAAAGTTTTTTTCAAACATTGACAGTACCGGCCCTTAGGATTTTGAAACATGAAAATTTGGACGGATTTATGGAAATTTCTCCGTCTATGAACAAATGACAGAAATATGGATTAGTTTACCTTATTCGAAATGAAATTCCCTACAAAATGCACATTATGAATTTCCAATAGCATGAAAAAAGTTTTTTTCAAAAAGTGACAGTACCGGCCCTTGCAATTTTGAAACATGAAAATTTGGACAGATTTATGGAAATTTCTCCGTCTATGAACAAATGACACAAATATGGATTAGTTTACCTTATTCGAAATGAAATTCTCTGCAAAATGCACATTATGAATTTCCAATACCATGAAAAAACTTTTTTTCAAAAATTGACAGTACCGGCCCTTGCAATTTTAAAACATGAAAATTTGGACAGATTTATGGAAATTTCTCCGTCTATGAACAAATGACAGAAATATGGATTAGTTTACCTTATTCGAAATGAAATTGCCTACAAAATGCACATTATGAATTTCCAATAGCATGAAAAAAGTTTTTTTCAAAAATTGACAGTACCGGCCCTTGCAATTTTAAAACACGAAAATTTGGACAGATTTATGGAAATTTCTCCGTCTATGAACAAATGACAGAAATATGGATTAGTTTACCTTATTCGAAATGAAATTGCCTACAAAATGCACATTATGAATTTCCAATAGCATGAAAAAACTTTTTTTCAAAAATTGACAGTACCGGCCCTTAGGATTTTGAAACATGAAAATTTGGACGGATGTATGGAAATTTCTCCGTCTATGAACAAATGACAGAAATATGGATTAGTTTACCTTATTCGAAATGAAATTCCCAACAAAATGCACATTATGAATTTCCAATAGCATGAAAAAAGTTTTTTTCAAAAATTGACAGTACCGGCCCTTGCAATTTTAAAACATGAAAATTAGGACAGATTTATGGAAATTTCTCCGTCTATGAACAAATGACAGAAATATGGATTAGTTTACCTTATTCGAAATGAAATTCCCTACAAAATGCACATTATGAATTTCCAATAGCATGAAAAAAGTTTTTTTCAGAAATTGACGGTACCGGCCCTTGCAATTTTAAAACACGAAAATTTGGACAGATTTATGGAAATTTCTCCGTTTATGAACAAATGACAGAAATATGGATTAGTTTACCTTATTCGAAATGAAATTCCCAACAAAATGCACATTATGAATTTCCAATAGCATGAAAAAAGTTTTTTTCAAAAATTGACAGTACCGGTCCTTGCAATTTTAAAACATGAAAATTTGGACAGATTTATGGAAATTTCTCCGTCTATGATCATATGACAGAAATATGGATTAGTTTACCTTATTCGAAATGAAATTCCCTACAAAATGCACATTATGAATTTCCAATAGCATGAAAAAAGTTTTTTTCAAAAATTGACAGTACCGGCCCTTGCAATTTTAAAACATGAAAATTTGGACAGATTTATGGAAATTTCTCCGTCTATGAACAAATGACAGAAATATGGATTAGTTTACCTTATTCGAAATGAAATTGCCTACAAAATGCACATTATGAATTTCCAATGGCCAAAAAAAAGTTTTTTTCAAAAATTGACAGTACCGGTCCTTGCAATTTAATATGGACAGATTTATGGAAATTTCTCCGTCTATGAACAAATGACAGAAATATGGATTAGTTTACCTTATTCGAAATGAAATTCCCTACAAAATGCACATTATGAATATCCAATAGCATGAAAAAAAGTTTTTTTCAAAAATTG
Organism: Pholcus phalangioides; assembly: GCF_987345545.1. Lineage (NCBI taxonomy): Eukaryota > Metazoa > Arthropoda > Arachnida > Araneae > Pholcidae > Pholcus > Pholcus phalangioides. The sequence goes on along the minus strand of NW_028301613.1, from coordinate 9,648,485 downwards.
ACAGTACCGGCCCTTGCAATTTTAAAACATGAAAATTTGGACAGATTTATGGAAATTTCTCCGTCTATGAACAAATGACAGAAATATGGATTAGTTTACCTTATTCGAAATGAAATTGCCTACAAAATGCACATTATGAATTTCCAATGGCCAAAAAAAAGTTTTTTTCAAAAATTGACAGTACCGGTCCTTGCAATTTAATATGGACAGATTTATGGAAATTTCTCCGTCTATGAACAAATGACAGAAATATGGATTAGTTTACCTTATTCGAAATGAAATTCCCTACAAAATGCACATTATGAATATCCAATAGCATGAAAAAAAGTTTTTTTCAAAAATTGACAGTACCGGCCCTTGCAATTTTAAAACATGAAAATTTGGACAGATTTATGGAAATTTCTCCGTTTATGAACAAATGACAGAAATATGGATTAGTTTACCTTATTCGAAATGAAATTCCCTACAAAATGCACATTATGAATTTCCAATACCATGAAAAAACTTTTTTTCAAAAATTGACAGTACCGGCCCTTGCAATTTTAAAACATGAAAATTTGGACGGATGTATGGAAATTTCTCCGTCTATGAACAAATGACAGAAATATGGATTAGTTTACCTTATTCGAAATGAAATTCCCAACAAAATGCACATTATGAATTTCCAATAGCATGAAAAAAGTTTTTTTCAAAAATTGACAGTACCGGCCCTTGCAATTTTAAAACACGAAAATTTGGACAGATTTATGGAAATTTCTCCGTCTATGAACAAATGACAGAAATATGGATTAGTTTACCTTATTCGAAATGAAATTCCCTACAAAATGCACATTATGAATATCCAATACCATGAAAAAACTTTTTTTCAAAAATTGACAGTACCGGCCCTTGCAATTTTAAAACATGAAAATTTGGACAGATTTATGGAAATTTCTCCGTCTATGATCATATGACAGAAATATGGATTACTTTACCTTATTCGAAATGAAATTCCCTACAAAATGCACATTATGAATTTCCAATAGCATGGAAAAAGTTTTTTTCAGAAATTGACGGTACCGGCCCTTGCAATTTTAAAACACGAAAATTTGGACAGATTTATGGAAATTTCTCCGTCTATGAACAAATGACAGAAATATGGATTAGTTTACCTTATTCGAAATGAAATTCCCTACAAAATGCACATTATGAATTTCCAATGGCATGAAAAAAGTTTTTTTCAAAAATTGACAGTACCGGCCCTTAGGATTTTGAAACATGAAAATTTGGACGGATTTATGGAAATTTCTCCGTCTATGATCATATGAGAGAAATATGCATTAGTTTACCTTATTCGAAATTAAATTCCCTACAAAATGTACATTATGAATTTCCAATAGCATGAAAAAAGTTTTTTTCAAAAATTGACAGTACCGTTCCTTAGGATTTTGAAACATGAAAATTTGGACGGATTTATGGAAATTTCTCCGTCTATGAACAAATGACAGAAATATGGATTAGTTTACCTTATTCGAAATGAAATTGCCTACAAAATGCACATTATGAATTTCCAATGGCATAAAAAAAGTTTTTTTCAAAAATTGACTGACAGTACCGGTCCTTGCAATTTAATTTGGACAGACTCATGGAAATTTCTCCGTCTACGATCATATGACAGAAATATGGATTAGTGTACCTTATACGAAATGAAATTCCCTACAAAATGCATATTACGAATTTCCAATAGCATGAAAAAAGTTTTTTTCAAAAATTGACAGTACCGGTCCTTGCAATTTTAAAACATGAAAATTTGGACAGATTCATGGAAATTTCTCCGTCTACGATCATATGACAGAAATATGGATTAGTGTACCTTATACGAAATGAAATTCCCTACAAAATGCATATTACGAATTTCCAATAGCATGAAAAAAGTTTTTTTCAAAAATTGACAGGGCCGGTACGGCCCTTAGGATTTTGAAACATGAAAATTTGGACGGATTTATGGAAATTTCTCCGTCTATGATCATATGACAGAAATATGGATTAGTTTACCTTATTCGAAATGAAATTCCCTACAAAATGCATATTATGAATTTCCAATAGCATGAAAAAAGTTTTTTTCAAAAATTGACAGTACCGGCCCTTAGGATTTTGAAACATGAAAATTTGGACGGATTTATGGAAATTTATCCGTCTATGAACAAATGACAGAAATATGGATTAGTTTACCTTATTCGAAATGAAATTCCCTACAAAATGCACATTATGAATTTCCAATACCATGAAAAAAGTTTTCTTCAAGCATTGACAGTACCGGCCCTTAGGATTTTGAAACATGAAAATTTGGACGGATTTATGGAAATTTCTCCATCTATGAACAAATGACAGAAATATGGATTAGTTTACCTTATTCGATATGAAATTCCCTACAAAATGCACATTATGAATTTCCAATGGCATAAAAAAAGTTTTTTCCAAAAATTGACAGTACCGGTCCTTGCAATTTAATTTGGACGGATTTATGGAAATTTCTCCGTCTATTAACAAATGACAGAAATATGGATTAGTTTACCTTATTCGATATGAAATTCCCTACAAAATGCACATTATGAATTTCCAATGGCATAAAAAAAGTTTTTTCCAAAAATTGACAGTACCGGTCCTTGCAATTTAATTTGGACGGATTTATGGAAATTTCTCCGTCTATTAACAAATGACAGAAATATGGATTAGTTTACCTTATTCGAAATGAAATTCCCTACACAATGCACATTATGAATTTCCAATAGCATGAAAAAAGTTTTTTTCAAAAATTGACAGTACCGGCCGGTCCTTCCAATTTAATTTGGACGGATTTATGGAAATTTCTCCGTCTATGATCATATGACAGAAATATGGATTAGTTTACCTTATTCGAAATGAAATTCCCTACAAAATGCACATTATGAATTTCCAATAGCATGAAAAAAGTTATTTTCAAAAATTGACAGTACCGGGGCCCTTGCAATTTTGAAACATGAAAATTTGGACGGATTTATGGAAATTTCTCCGTCTATGAACAAATGACAGAAATATGGATTAGTTTACCTTATTCGAAATGAAATTCCCTACAAAATGCACATTATGAATTTCCAATAGCATGAAAAAAGTTTTTTTTTAAAAATTGACAGTACCGGCCCTTGCAATTTTAAAACATGAAAATTTGGACAGATTTATGGAAATTTCTCCGTCTATGAACAAATGACAGAAATATGGATTAGTTTGCCTTATTCGAAATGAAATTGCCTACAAAATGCACATTATGAATTTCCAATGGCATAAAAAAAGTTTTTCCCAAAAATTGACAGTACCGGTCCTTGCAATTTAATTTGGACGGATTTATGCAAATTTCTCCGTCTATGAACAATATGGATGACACAATATGGATGACCAAATGACACAAATATGGATTAGTTTACCTTATTCGAAATGAAATTCCCTACAAAATGCATATTATGAATTTGCAATAGTATGAAAAAAGTTTTTTTCAAAAATTGACAGTACCGGCCCTTAGGATTTTGAAACATGAAAATTTGGACGGATTTATGGAAATTTCTCCGTCTATGAACAAATGCACAAATATGGATTAGTTTACCTTATTCGAAATGAAATTCCCTACAAAACGCACATTATGATTTTCAAATGGCATAAAAAAAGTTTTTTTTTCAAAAATTGACAGTACCGGTCCTTGCAATTTTAAAACATGAAAATTTGGACAGACTCATGGAAATTTCTCCGTCTACGATCATATGACAGAAATATGGATTAGTGTACCTTATACGAAATGAAATTCCCTACAAAATGCATATTACGAATTTCCAATAGCATGAAAAAAGTTTTTTTCAAAAATTGACAGGGCCGGTACGGCCCTTAGGATTTTGAAACATGAAAATTTGGACGGATTTATGGAAATTTCTCCGTCTATGATCATATGACAGAAATATGGATTAGTTTACCTTATTCGAAATGAAATTCCCTACAAAATGCATATTATGATTTTCAAATGGCATAAAAAAAGTTTTTTTTTCAAAAATTGACAGTACCGGTCCTTGCAATTTTAAAACATGAAAATTTGGACAGATTCATGGAAATTTCTCCGTCTACGATCATATGACAGAAATATGGATTAGTGTACCTTATACGAAATGAAATTCCCTACAAAATGCATATTACGAATTTCCAATAGCATGAAAAAAGTTTTTTTCAAAAATTGACAGGGCCGGTACGGCCCTTAGGATTTTGAAACATGAAAATTTGGACGGATTTATGGAAATTTCTCCGTCTATGATCATATGACAGAAATATGGATTAGTTTACCTTATTCGAAATGAAATTCCCTACAAAATGCATATTATGAATTTCCAATAGCATGAAAAAAGTTTTTTTCAAAAATTGACAGTACCGGCCCTTAGGATTTTGAAACATGAAAATTTGGACGGATTTATGGAAATTTATCCGTCTATGAACAAATGACAGAAATATGGATTAGTTTACCTTATTCGAAATGAAATTCCCTACAAAATGCACATTATGAATTTCCAATACCATGAAAAAAGTTTTCTTCAAACATTGACAGTACCGGCCCTTAGGATTTTGAAACATGAAAATTTGGACGGATTTATGGAAATTTCTCCATCTATGAACAAATGACAGAAATATGGATTAGTTTACCTTATTCGATATGAAATTCCCTACAAAATGCACATTATGAATTTCCAATGGCATAAAAAAAGTTTTTTCCAAAAATTGACAGTACCGGTCCTTGCAATTTAATTTGGACGGATTTATGGAAATTTCTCCGTCTATTAACAAATGACAGAAATATGGATTAGTTTACCTTATTCGATATGAAATTCCCTACAAAATGCACATTATGAATTTCCAATGGCATAAAAAAAGTTTTTTTCAAAAATTGACAGTACCGGCCCTTGCAATTTTAAAACATGAAAATTTGGACAGATTTATGCAAATTTCTCCGTCTATGATCATATGACAGAAATATGGATTAGTTTACCTTATTCGAAATGAAATTCCCTACAAAATGCACATTATGAATTTCCAATAGCATGAAAAAAGTTTTTTTCAAAAATTGACAGTACCGGCCCTTGCAATTTTAAAACATGAAAATTTGGACAGATTTATGCAAATTTCTCCGTCTATGAACAAATGACAGAAATATGGATTAGTTTACCTTATTCGAAATGAAATTCCCTACAAAATGCACATTATGAATTTCCAATAGCATGAAAAAAGTTTTTTTCAAAAAGTGACAGTACCGGCCCTTGCAATTTTGAAACATGAAAATTTGGACAGATTTATGGAAATTTCTCCGTCTATGAACAAATGACACAAATATGGATTAGTTTACCTTATTCGAAATGAAATTCTCTGCAAAATGCACATTATGAATTTCCAATACCATGAAAAAACTTTTTTTCAAAAATTGACAGTACCGGCCCTTGCAATTTTAAAACACGAAAATTTGGACAGATTTATGGAAATTTCTCCGTCTATGAACAAATGACAGAAATATGGATTAGTTTACCTTATTCGAAATGAAATTGCCTACAAAATGCACATTATGAATTTCCAATAGCATGAAAAAACTTTTTTTCAAAAATTGACAGTACCGGCCCTTAGGATTTTGAAACATGAAAATTTGGACGGATGTATGGAAATTTCTCCGTCTATGAACAAATGACAGAAATATGGATTAGTTTACCTTATTCGAAATGAAATTCCCAACAAAATGCACATTATGAATTTCCAATAGCATGAAAAAAGTTTTTTTCAAAAATTGACAGTACCGGCCCTTGCAATTTTAAAACATGAAAATTAGGACAGATTTATGGAAATTTCTCCGTCTATGAACAAATGACAGAAATATGGATTAGTTTACCTTATTCGAAATGAAATTCCCTACAAAATGCACATTATGAATTTCCAATAGCATGAAAAAAGTTTTTTTCAGAAATTGACGGTACCGGCCCTTGCAATTTTAAAACACGAAAATTTGGACAGATTTATGGAAATTTCTCCGTTTATGAACAAATGACAGAAATATGGATTAGTTTACCTTATTCGAAATGAAATTCCCAACAAAATGCACATTATGAATTTCCAATAGCATGAAAAAAGTTTTTTTCAAAAATTGACAGTACCGGTCCTTGCAATTTTAAAACATGAAAATTTGGACAGATTTATGGAAATTTCTCCGTCTATGATCATATGACAGAAATATGGATTAGTTTACCTTATTCGAAATGAAATTCCCTACAAAATGCACATTATGAATTTCCAATAGCATGAAAAAAGTTTTTTTCAAAAATTGACAGTACCGGCCCTTGCAATTTTAAAACATGAAAATTTGGACAGATTTATGGAAATTTCTCCGTCTATGAACAAATGACAGAAATATGGATTAGTTTACCTTATTCGAAATGAAATTGCCTACAAAATGCACATTATGAATTTCCAATGGCCAAAAAAAAGTTTTTTTCAAAAATTGACAGTACCGGTCCTTGCAATTTAATATGGACAGATTTATGGAAATTTCTCCGTCTATGAACAAATGACAGAAATATGGATTAGTTTACCTTATTCGAAATGAAATTCCCTACAAAATGCACATTATGAATATCCAATAGCATGAAAAAAAGTTTTTTTCAAAAATTGACAGTACCGGCCCTTGCAATTTTAAAACATGAAAATTTGGACAGATTTATGGAAATTTCTCCGTTTATGAACAAATGACAGAAATATGGATTAGTTTACCTTATTCGAAATGAAATTCCCTACAAAATGCACATTATGAATTTCCAATGGCATAAAAAAAAATTTTTTCAAAAATTGACAGTACCGGTCCTTGCAATTTAATTTGGACAGATTTATGGAAATTTCTCCGTCTATGAACAAATGACAGAAATATGGATTAGTTTACCTAATTCGAAATGAAATTGCCTACAAAATGCACATTATGAATTTCCAATGGCCAAAAAAAAGTTTTTTTCAAAAATTGACAGTACCGGCCGGCCCTTGCAATTTTAAAACATGAAAATTTGGACAGATTTATGGAAATTTCTCCGTCTATGATCATAAGACAGAAATATGGATTACTTTACCTTATTCGAAATGAAATTCCCTACAAAATGCACATTATGAATTTCCAATAGCATGGAAAAAGTTTTTTTCAGAAATTGACGGTACCGGCCCTTGCAATTTTAAAACACGAAAATTTGGACAGATTTATGGAAATTTCTCCGTTTATGAACAAATGACAGAAATATGGATTAGTTTACCTTATTCGAAATGAAATTCCCTACAAAATGCACATTATGAATTTCCAATACCATGAAAAAACTTTTTTTCAAAAATTGACAGTACCGGCCCTTGCAATTTTAAAACATGAAAATTTGGACAGATTTATGGAAATTTCTCCGTCTATGAACAAATGACAGAAATATGGATTAGTTTACCTTATTCGAAATGAAATTGCCTACAAAATGCACATTATGAATTTCCAATAGCATGAAAAAAGTTTTTTTTCAAAAATTGACAGTACCGGCCCTTAGGATTTTGAAACATGAAAATTTGGACGGATGTATGGAAATTTCTCCGTCTATGAACAAATGACAGAAATATGGATTAGTTTACCTTATTCGAAATGAAATTCCCAACAAAATGCACATTATGAATTTCCAATAGCATGAAAAAAGTTTTTTTCAAAAATTGACAGTACCGGCCCTTGCAATTTTAAAACACGAAAATTTGGACAGATTTATGGAAATTTCTCCGTCTATGAACAAATGACAGAAATATGGATTAGTTTACCTTATTCGAAATGAAATTCCCTACAAAATGCACATTATGAATATCCAATACCATGAAAAAACTTTTTTTCAAAAATTGACAGTACCGGCCCTTGCAATTTTAAAACATGAAAATTTGGACAGATTTATGGAAATTTCTCCGTCTATGATCATATGACAGAAATATGGATTACTTTACCTTATTCGAAATGAAATTCCCTACAAAATGCACATTATGAATTTCCAATAGCATGGAAAAAGTTTTTTTCAGAAATTGACGGTACCGGCCCTTGCAATTTTAAAACACGAAAATTTGGACAGATTTATGGAAATTTCTCCGTCTATGAACAAATGACAGAAATATGGATTAGTTTACCTTATTCGAAATGAAATTCCCTACAAAATGCACATTATGAATTTCCAATGGCATGAAAAAAGTTTTTTTCAAAAATTGACAGTACCGGCCCTTAGGATTTTGAAACATGAAAATTTGGACGGATTTATGGAAATTTCTCCGTCTATGATCATATGAGAGAAATATGCATTAGTTTACCTTATTCGAAATTAAATTCCCTACAAAATGTACATTATGAATTTCCAATAGCATGAAAAAAGTTTTTTTCAAAAATTGACAGTACCGTTCCTTAGGATTTTGAAACATGAAAATTTGGACGGATTTATGGAAATTTCTCCGTCTATGAACAAATGACAGAAATATGGATTAGTTTACCTTATTCGAAATGAAATTGCCTACAAAATGCACATTATGAATTTCCAATGGCATAAAAAAAGTTTTTTTCAAAAATTGACAGTACCGGTCCTTGCAATTTAATTTGGACAGATTTATGGAAATTTCTCCGTCTATGATCATATGACAGAAATATGGATTAGTTTACCTTATTCGAAATGAAATTCCCTACAAAATGCACATTATGAATTTCCAATAGCATGAAAAAAGTTTTTTTCAGAAATTGACGGTACCGGCCCTTGCAATTTTAAAACAGGAAAACTTGGACAGATTTATGGAAATTTCTCCGTCTATGAACAAATGACAGAAATATGGATTAGTTTACCTTATTCGAAATGAAATTCCCTACAAAATGCACATTATGAATTTCCAATGGCATAAAAAAAAAAATTTTCAAAAATTGACAGTACCGGTCCTTGCAATTTAATTTGGACAGATTTATGGAAATTTCTCCGTCTATGAACAAATGACAGAAATATGGATTAGTTTACCTTATTCGAAATGAAATTGCCTACAAAATGCACATTATGAATTTCCAATGGCCAAAAAAAAGTTTTTTTCAAAAATTGACAGTACCGGCCGGCCCTTGCAATTTTAAAACATGAAAATTTGGACAGATTTATGGAAATTTCTCCGTCTATGATCATATGACAGAAATATGGATTACTTTACCTTATTCGAAATGAAATTCCCTACAAAATGCACTTTATGAATTTCCAATAGCATGGAAAAAGTTTTTTTCAGAAATTGACTGTACCGGCCCTTGCAATTTTAAAACACGAAAATTTGGACAGATTTATGGAAATTTCTCCGTTTATGAACAAATGACAGTAATATGGATTAGTTTACCTTATTCGAAATGAAATTCCCAACAAAATGCACATTATGAATTTCCAATAGCATGAAAAAAGTTTTTTTCAAAAATTGACAGTACCGGCCCTTGCAATTTTAAAACACGAAAATTTGGACAGATTTATGGAAATTTCTCCGTCTATGAACAAATGACAGAAATATGGATTAGTTTACCTTATTCGAAATGAAATTCCCTACAAAATGCACATTATGAATTTCCAATGGCATGAAAAAAGTTTTTTTCAAAAATTGACAGTACCGGCCCTTAGGATTTTGAAACATGAAAATTTGGACGGATTTATGGAAATTTCTCCGTCTATGATCATATGAGAGAAATATGGATTAGTTTACCTTATTCGAAGTTAAATTCCCTACAAAATGTACATTATGAATTTCCAATAGCATGAAAAAAGTTTTTTTCAAAAATTGACAGTACCGTTCCTTAGGATTTTGAAACATGAAAATTTGGACGGATTTATGGAAATTTCTCCGTCTATGAACAAATGACAGAAATATGGATTAGTTTACCTTATTCGAAATGAAATTCCCTACAAAATGCACATTATGAATTTCCAATGGCATAAAAAAAGTTTTTTTCAAAAATTGACAGTACCGGCCCTTGCAATTTTAAAACATGAAAATTTGGACAGATTTATGGAAATTTCTCCGTCTATGAACAAATGACAGAAATATGGATTACTTTACCTTATTCGAAATGAAATTCCCTACAAAATGCACATTATGAATTTCCAATAGCATGGAAAAAGTTTTTTTCAAAAAATTGACAGTACCGGCCCTTGCAATTTTAAAACACGAAAATTTGGACAGATTTATGGAAATTTCTCCGTCTATGAACAAATGACAGAAATATGGATTAGTTTACCTTATTCGAAATGAAATTCCCTACAAAATGCACATTATGAATTTCCAATACCATGAAAAAACTTTTTTTCAAAAATTGACAGTACCGGCCCTTGCAATTTTAAAACATGAAAATTTGGACAGATTTATGGAAATTTCTCCGTCTATGAACAAATGACAGAAATATGGATTAGTTTACCTTATTCGAAATGAAATTGCCTACAAAATGCACATTATGAATTTCCAATAGCATGAAAAAAGTTTTTTTCAAAAATTGACAGTACCGGCCCTTGCAATTTTAAAACACGAAAATTTGGACAGATTTATGGAAATTTCTCCGTCTATGAACAAATGACAGAAATATGGATTAGTTTACCTTATTCGAAATGAAATTGCCTACAAAATGCACATTATGAATTTCCAATAGCATGAAAAAACTTTTTTTCAAAAATTGACAGTACCGGCCCTTGCAATTTTAAAACATGAAAATTAGGACAGATTTATGGAAATTTCTCCGTCTATGAACAAATGACAGAAATATGGATTAGTTTACCTTATTCGAAATGAAATTCCCTACAAAATGCACATTATGAATTTCCAATAGCATGAAAAAAGTTTTTTTCAGAAATTGACGGTACCGGCCCTTGCAATTTTAAAACACGAAAATTTGGACAGATTTATGGAAATTTCTCCGTTTATGAACAAATGACAGAAATATGGATTAGTTTACCTTATTCGAAATGAAATTCCCAACAAAATGCACATTATGAATTTCCAATAGCATGAAAAAAGTTTTTTTCAAAAATTGACAGTACCGGTCCTTGCAATTTTAAAACATGAAAATTTGGACAGATTTATGGAAATTTCTCCGTCTATGATCATATGACAGAAATATGGATTAGTTTACCTTATTCGAAATGAAATTCCCTACAAAATGCACATTATGAATTTCCAATAGCATGAAAAAAGTTTTTTTCAAAAATTGACAGTACCGGCCCTTGCAATTTTAAAACATGAAAATTTGGACAGATTTATGGAAATTTCTCCGTCTATGAACAAATGACAGAAATATGGATTAGTTTACCTTATTCGAAATGAAATTGCCTACAAAATGCACATTATGAATTTCCAATGGCCAAAAAAAAGTTTTTTTCAAAAATTGACAGTACCGGTCCTTGCAATTTAATATGGACAGATTTATGGAAATTTCTCCGTCTATGAACAAATGACAGAAATATGGATTAGTTTACCTTATTCGAAATGAAATTCCCTACAAAATGCACATTATGAATATCCAATAGCATGAAAAAAAGTTTTTTTCAAAAATTGACAGTACCGGCCCTTGCAATTTTAAAACATGAAAATTTGGACAGATTTATGGAAATTTCTCCGTTTATGAACAAATGACAGAAATATGGATTAGTTTACCTTATTCGAAATGAAATTCCCTACAAAATGCACATTATGAATTTCCAATGGCATAAAAAAAAAAATTTTCAAAAATTGACAGTACCGGTCCTTGCAATTTAATTTGGACAGATTTATGGAAATTTCTCCGTCTATGAACAAATGACAGAAATATGGATTAGTTTACCTAATTCGAAATGAAATTGCCTACAAAATGCACATTATGAATTTCCAATGGCCAAAAAAAAGTTTTTTTCAAAAATTGACAGTACCGGCCCTTAGGATTTTGAAACATGAAAATTTGGACGGATGTATGGAAATTTCTCCGTCTATGAACAAATGACAGAAATATGGATTAGTTTACCTTATTCGAAATGAAATTCCCAACAAAATGCACATTATGAATTTCCAATAGCATGAAAAAAGTTTTTTTCAAAAATTGACAGTACCGGCCCTTGCAATTTTAAAACATGAAAATTAGGACAGATTTATGGAAATTTCTCCGTCTATGAACAAATGACAGAAATATGGATTAGTTTACCTTATTCGAAATGAAATTGCCTACAAAATGCACATTATGAATTTCCAATAGCATGAAAAAAGTTTTTTTCAAAAATTGACAGTACCGGCCCTTGCAATTTAAAAACATGAAAATTTGGACAGATTTATGGAAATTTCTCCGTCTATGATCATATGACAGAAATATGGATTAGTTTACCTTATTCGAAATGAAATTCCCTACAAAATGCACATTATGAATTTCCAATAGCATGAAAAAAGTTTTTTTCAGAAATTGACGGTACCGGCCCTTGCAATTTTAAAACACGAAAATTTGGACAGATTTATGGAAATTTCTCCGTTTATGAACAAATGACAGAAATATGGATTAGTTTACCTTATTCGAAATGAAATTCCCAACAAAATGCACATTATGAATTTCCAATAGCATGAAAAAAGTTTTTTTCAAAAATTGACAGTACCGGCCCTTGCAATTTTAAAACACGAAAATTTGGACAGATTTATGGAAATTTCTCCGTCTATGAACAAATGACAGAAATATGGATTAGTTTACCTTATTCGAAATGAAATTCCCTACAAAATGCACATTATGAATTTCCAATACCATGAAAAAACTTTTTTTCAAAAATTGACAGTACCGGCCCTTGCAATTTTAAAACATGAAAATTTGGACAGATTTATGGAAATTTCTCCGTCTATGATCATATGACAGAAATATGGATTAGTTTACCTTATTCGAAATGAAATTCCCTACAAAATGCACATTATGAATTTCCAATAGCATGAAAAAAGTTTTTTTCAGAAATTGACGGTACCGGCCCTTGCAATTTTAAAACACGAAAATTTGGACAGATTTATGGAAATTTCTCCGTTTATGAACAAATGACAGAAATATGGATTAGTTTACCTTATTCGAAATGAAATTCCCAACAAAATGCACATTATGAATTTCCAATAGCATGAAAAAAGTTTTTTTCAAAAATTGACAGTACCGGTCCTTGCAATTTTAACACATGAAAATTTGAACAGATTTATGGAAATTTCTCCGTCTATGATCATATGACAGAAATATGGATTAGTTTACCTTATTCGAAATGAAATTCCCTACAAAATGCACATTATGAATTTCCAATAGCATGAAAAAAGTTTTTTTCAAAAATTGACAGTACCGGCCCTTGCAATTTTAAAACATGAAAATTTGGACAGATTTATGGAAATTTCTCCGTCTATGAACAAATGACAGAAATATGGATTAGTTTACCTTATTCGAAATGAAATTGCCTACAAAATGCACATTATGCATTTCCAATGGCCAAAAAAAAGTTTTTTTCAAAAATTGACAGTACCGGTCCTTGCAATTTAATATGGACAGATTTATGGAAATTTCTCCGTCTATGAACAAATGACAGAAATATGGATTAGTTTACCTTATTCGAAATGAAATTACCTACAAAATGCACATTATGAATATCCAATAGCATGAAAAAAGTTTTTTTCAAAAATTGACAGTACCGGCCCTTGCAATTTTAAAACATGAAAATTTGGACAGATTTATGGAAATTTCTCCGTCTATGAACAAATGACAGAAATATGGATTACTTTACCTTATTCGAAATGAGATTCCCTACAAAATGCACATTATGAATTTCCAATAGCATGGAAAAAGTTTTTTTCAAAAATTGACAGTACCGGTCCTTGCAATTTAATTTGGACAGATTTATGGAAATTTCTCCGTCTATGAACAAATGACAGAAATATGGATTAGTTTACCTTATTCGAAATGAAATTCCCTACAAAATGCACATTATGAATATCCAATAGCATGAAAAAAGTTTTTTTCAAAAATTGACAGTACCGGCCCTTGCAATTTTAAAACATGAAAATTTGGACAGATTTATGGAAATTTCTCCGTTTATGAACAAATGACAGAAATATGGATTAGTTTACCTTATTCGAAATGAAATTCCCTACAAAATGCACATTATGAATTTCCAATGGCATAAAAAAAAAATTTTTCAAAAATTGACAGTACCGGTCCTTGCAATTTAATTTGGACAGATTTATGGAAATTTCTCCGTCTATGAACAAATGACAGAAATATGGATTAGTTTACCTAATTCGAAATGAAATTGCCTACAAAATGCACATTATGAATTTCCAATGGCCAAAAAAAAGTTTTTTTCAAAAATTGACAGTACCGGCCGGCCCTTGCAATTTTAAAACATGAAAATTTGGACAGATTTATGGAAATTTCTCCGTCTATGATCATAAGACAGAAATATGGATTACTTTACCTTATTCGAAATGAAATTCCCTACAAAATGCACATTATGAATTTCCAATAGCATGGAAAAAGTTTTTTTCAGAAATTGACGGTACCGGCCCTTGCAATTTTAAAACACGAAAATTTGGACAGATTTATGGAAATTTCTCCGTTTATGAACAAATGACAGAAATATGGATTAGTTTACCTTATTCGAAATGAAATTCCCAACAAAATGCACATTATGAATTTCCAATAGCATGAAAAAAGTTTTTTTCAAAAATTAACAGTACCGGCCCTTGCAATTTTAAAACACGAAAATTTGGACAGATTTATGGAAATTTCTCCGTCTATGAACAAATGACAGAAATATGGATTAGTTTACCTTATTCGAAATGAAATTCCCTACAAAATGCACATTATGAATTTCCAATGGCATGAAAAAAGTTTTTTTCAAAAATTGACAGTACCGGCCCTTAGGATTTTGAAACATGAAAATTTGGACGGATTTATGGAAATTTCTCCGTCTATGATCATATGAGAGAAATATGGATTAGTTTACCTTATTCGAAATTAAATTCCCTACAAAATGTACATTATGAATTTCCAATAGCATGAAAAAAGTTTTTTTCAAAAATTGACAGTACCGTTCCTTAGGATTTTGAAACATGAAAATTTGGACGGATTTATGGAAATTTCTCCGTCTATGAACAAATGACAGAAATATGGATTAGTTTACCTTATTCGAAATGAAATTGCCTACAAAATGCACATTATGAATTTCCAATGGCATAAAAAAAGTTTTTTTCAAAAATTGACAGTACCGGTCCTTGCAATTTAATTTGGACAGATTTATGGAAATTTCTCCGTCTATGATCATATGACAGAAATATGGATTAGTTTACCTTATTCGAAATGAAATTCCCTACAAAATGCACATTATGAATTTCCAATAGCATGAAAAAAGTTTTTTTCAGAAATTGACGGTACCGGCCCTTGCAATTTTAAAACACGAAAATTTGAACAGATTTATGGAAATTTCTCCGTTTATGAACAAATGACAGAAATATGGATTAGTTTACCTTATTCGAAATGAAATTCCCTACAAAATGCACATTATGAATTTCCAATAGCATGAAAAAAGTTTTTTTCAAAAATTGACAGTACCGGCCGGCCCTTGCAATTTTAAAACACGAAAACTTGGACAGATTTATGGAAATTTCTCCGTCTATGAACAAATGACAGAAATATGGATTAGTTTACCTTATTCGAAATGAAATTCCCTACAAAATGCACATTATGAATTTCCAATGGCATAAAAAAAAAAATTTTCAAAAATTGACAGTACCGGTCCTTGCAATTTAATTTGGACGGATTTATGGAAATTTCTCCGTCTATGAACAAATGACAGAAATATGGATTAGTTTACCTTATTCGAAATGAAATTGCCTACAAAATGCACATTATGAATTTCCAATGGCCAAAAAAAAGTTTTTTTCAAAAATTAACAGTACCGGCCCTTGCAATTTTAAAACACGAAAATTTGGACAGATTTATGGAAATTTCTCCGTCTATGAACAAATGACAGAAATATGGATTAGTTTACCTTATTCGAAATGAAATTCCCTACAAAATGCACATTATGAATTTCCAATGGCATGAAAAAAGTTTTTTTCAAAAATTGACAGTACCGGCCCTTAGGATTTTGAAACATGAAAATTTGGACGGATTTATGGAAATTTCTCCGTCTATGATCATATGAGAGAAATATGGATTAGTTTACCTTATTCGAAATTAAATTCCCTACAAAATGTACATTATGAATTTCCAATAGCATGAAAAAAGTTTTTTTCAAAAATTGACAGTACCGTTCCTTAGGATTTTGAAACATGAAAATTTGGACGGATTTATGGAAATTTCTCCGTCTATGAACAAATGACAGAAATATGGATTAGTTTACCTTATTCGAAATGAAATTGCCTACAAAATGCACATTATGAATTTCCAATGGCATAAAAAAAGTTTTTTTCAAAAATTGACAGTACCGGTCCTTGCAATTTAATTTGGACAGATTTATGGAAATTTCTCCGTCTATGATCATATGACAGAAATATGGATTAGTTTACCTTATTCGAAATGAAATTCCCTACAAAATGCACATTATGAATTTCCAATAGCATGAAAAAAGTTTTTTTCAGAAATTGACGGTACCGGCCCTTGCAATTTTAAAACACGAAAATTTGAACAGATTTATGGAAATTTCTCCGTTTATGAACAAATGACAGAAATATGGATTAGTTTACCTTATTCGAAATGAAATTCCCTACAAAATGCACATTATGAATTTCCAATAGCATGAAAAAAGTTTTTTTCAAAAATTGACAGTACCGGCCGGCCCTTGCAATTTTAAAACACGAAAACTTGGACAGATTTATGGAAATTTCTCCGTCTATGAACAAATGACAGAAATATGGATTAGTTTACCTTATTCGAAATGAAATTCCCTACAAAATGCACATTATGAATTTCCAATGGCATAAAAAAAAAAATTTTCAAAAATTGACAGTACCGGTCCTTGCAATTTAATTTGGACGGATTTATGGAAATTTCTCCGTCTATGAACAAATGACAGAAATATGGATTAGTTTACCTTATTCGAAATGAAATTGCCTACAAAATGCACATTATGAATTTCCAATGGCCAAAAAAAAGTTTTTTTCAAAAATTGTAGTACCGGTCCTTAGGATTTTGAAACATGAAAATTTGGACAGATTTATGGAAATTTCTCCGTCTATGAACAAATGACAGAAATATGGATTACTTTACCTTATTCGAAATGAAATTCCCAACAAAATGCACATTATGAATTTCCAATAGCATGAAAAAAGTTTTTTTCAGAAATTGCCGGTACCGGCCCTTGCAATTTTAAAACACGAAAATTTGGACAGATTTATGGAAATTTCTCCGTCTATGAACAAATGACAGAAATATGGATTAGTTTACCTTATTCGAAATGAAATTCCCTACAAAATGCACATTATGAATTTCGAATAGCATGAAAAAAGTTTTTTTCAAAAATTGACAGTACCGGCCCTTGCAATTTTAAAACATGAAAATTTGGACAGATTTATGGAAATTTCTCCGTCTATGATCATATGACAGAAATATGGATTAGTTTACCTTATTCGAAATGAAATTGCCTACAAAATGCACATTATGAATTTCCAATGGCCAAAAAAAAGTTTTTTTCAAAAATTGACAGTACCGGTCCTTGCAATTTTAAAACATGAAAATTTGGACAGATTTATGGAAATTTCTCCGTCTATGAACAAATGACAGAAATATGGATTACTTTACCTTATTCGAAATGAAATTCCCTACAAAATGCACATTATGAATTTCCAATAGCATGGAAAAAGTTTTTTTCAAAAATTGACAGTACCGGTCCTTGCAATTTAATTTGGACAGATTTATGGAAATTTCTCCGTCTATGAACAAATGACAGAAATATGGATTAGTTTACCTTATTCGAAATGAAATTCCCTACAAAATGCACATTATGAATATCCAATAGCATGAAAAAAGTTTTTTTCAAAAATTGACAGTACCGGCCCTTGCAATTTTAAAACATGAAAATTTGGACAGATTTATGGAAATTTCTCCGTTTATGAACAAATGACAGAAATATGGATTAGTTTACCTTATTCGAAATGAAATTCCCTACAAAATGCACATTATGAATTTCCAATAGCATAAAAAAAAAATTTTTCAAAAATTTACAGTACCGGTCCTTGCAATTTAATTTGGACAGATTTATGGAAATTTCTCCGTCTATGAACAAATGACAGAAATATGGATTAGTTTACCTTATTCGAAATGAAATTCCCTACAAAATGCACATTATGAATATCCAATAGCATGAAAAAAGTTTTTTTCAAAAATTGACAGTACCGGCCCTTGCAATTTTAAAACATGAAAATTTGGACAGATTTATGGAAATTTCTCCGTTTATGAACAAATGACAGAAATATGGATTAGTTTACCTTATTCGAAATGAAATTCCCTACAAAATGCACATTATGAATTTCCAATGGCATAAAAAAAAAATTTTTCAAAAATTGACAGTACCGGTCCTTGCAATTTAATTTGGACAGATTTATGGAAATTTCTCCGTCTATGAACAAATGACAGAAATATGGATTAGTTTACCTAATTCGAAATGAAATTGCCTACAAAATGCACATTATGAATTTCCAATGGCCAAAAAAAAGTTTTTTTCAAAAATTGACAGTACCGGCCGGCCCTTGCAATTTTAAAACATGAAAATTTGGACAGATTTATGGAAATTTCTCCGTCTATGATCATAAGACAGAAATATGGATTACTTTACCTTATTCGAAATGAAATTCCCTACAAAATGCACATTATGAATTTCCAATAGCATGGAAAAAGTTTTTTTCAGAAATTGACGGTACCGGCCCTTGCAATTTTAAAACACGAAAATTTGGACAGATTTATGGAAATTTCTCCGTTTATGAACAAATGACAGAAATATGGATTAGTTTACCTTATTCGAAATGAAATTCCCAACAAAATGCACATTATGAATTTCCAATAGCATGAAAAAAGTTTTTTTCAAAAATTAACAGTACCGGCCCTTGCAATTTTAAAACACGAAAATTTGGACAGATTTATGGAAATTTCTCCGTCTATGAACAAATGACAGAAATATGGATTAGTTTACCTTATTCGAAATGAAATTCCCTACAAAATGCACATTATGAATTTCCAATGGCATGAAAAAAGTTTTTTTCAAAAATTGACAGTACCGGCCCTTAGGATTTTGAAACATGAAAATTTGGACGGATTTATGGAAATTTCTCCGTCTATGATCATATGAGAGAAATATGGATTAGTTTACCTTATTCGAAATTAAATTCCCTACAAAATGTACATTATGAATTTCCAATAGCATGAAAAAAGTTTTTTTCAAAAATTGACAGTACCGTTCCTTAGGATTTTGAAACATGAAAATTTGGACGGATTTATGGAAATTTCTCCGTCTATGAACAAATGACAGAAATATGGATTAGTTTACCTTATTCGAAATGAAATTGCCTACAAAATGCACATTATGAATTTCCAATGGCATAAAAAAAGTTTTTTTCAAAAATTGACAGTACCGGTCCTTGCAATTTAATTTGGACAGATTTATGGAAATTTCTCCGTCTATGATCATATGACAGAAATATGGATTAGTTTACCTTATTCGAAATGAAATTCCCTACAAAATGCACATTATGAATTTCCAATAGCATGAAAAAAGTTTTTTTCAGAAATTGACGGTACCGGCCCTTGCAATTTTAAAACACGAAAATTTGAACAGATTTATGGAAATTTCTCCGTTTATGAACAAATGACAGAAATATGGATTAGTTTACCTTATTCGAAATGAAATTCCCTACAAAATGCACATTATGAATTTCCAATAGCATGAAAAAAGTTTTTTTCAAAAATTGACAGTACCGGCCCTTGCAATTTTAAAACACGAAAACTTGGACAGATTTATGGAAATTTCTCCGTCTATGAACAAATGACAGAAATATGGATTAGTTTACCTTATTCGAAATGAAATTCCCTACAAAATGCACATTATGAATTTCCAATGGCATAAAAAAAAAAATTTTCAAAAATTGACAGTACCGGTCCTTGCAATTTAATTTGGACAGATTTATGGAAATTTCTCCGTCTATGAACAAATGACAGAAATATGGATTAGTTTACCTTATTCGAAATGAAATTGCCTACAAAATGCACATTATGAATTTCCAATGGCCAAAAAAAAGTTTTTTTCAAAAATTGATAGTACCGGTCCTTAGGATTTTGAAACATGAAAATTTGGACAGATTTATGGAAATTTCTCCGTCTATGAACAAATGACAGAAATATGGATTACTTTACCTTATTCGAAATGAAATTCCCAACAAAATGCACATTATGAATTTCCAATAGCATGAAAAAAGTTTTTTTCAGAAATTGCCGGTACCGGCCCTTGCAATTTTAAAACACGAAAATTTGGACAGATTTATGGAAATTTCTCCGTCTATGAACAAATGACAGAAATATGGATTAGTTTACCTTATTCGAAATGAAATTCCCTACAAAATGCACATTATGAATTTCGAATAGCATGAAAAAAGTTTTTTTCAAAAATTGACAGTACCGGCCCTTGCAATTTTAAAACATGAAAATTTGGACAGATTTATGGAAATTTCTCCATCTATGAACAAATGACAGAAATATGGATTAGTTTACCTTATTCGAAATGAAATTGCCTACAAAATGCACATTATGAATTTCCAATGGCCAAAAAAAAGTTTTTTTCAAAAATTGACAGTTGCAATTTAATATGGACAGATTTATGGAAATTTCTCCGTCTATGAACAAATGACAGAAATATGGATTAGTTTACCTTATTCGAAATGAAATTCCCTACAAAATGCACATTATGAATATCTAATAGCATGAAAAAAGTTTTTTTCAAAAATTGACAGTACCGGCCCTTGCAATTTTAAAACATGAAAATTTGGACAGATTTATGGAAATTTCTCCGTCTATGAACAAATGACAGAAATATGGATTACTTTACCTTATTCGAAATGAAATTCCCTACAAAATGCACATTATGAATATCCAATAGCATGAAAAAAGTTTTTTTCAAAAATTGACAGTACCGGCCCTTGCAATTTTAAAACATGAAAATTTGGACAGATTTATGGAAATTTCTCCGTTTATGAACAAATGACAGAAATATGGATTAGTTTACCTTATTCGAAATGAAATTCCCTTTACAAAATGCACATTATGAATTTCCAATGGCATAAAAAAAAATTTTTTAAAAATTGACAGTACCGGTCCTTGCAATTTAATTTGGACAGATTTATGGAAATTTCTCCGTCTATGAACAAATGACAGAAATATGGATTAGTTTACCTAATTCGAAATGAAATTGCCTACAAAATGCACATTATGAATTTCCAATGGCCAAAAAAAAGTTTTTTTCAAAAATTGACAGTACCGGCCGGCCCTTGCAATTTTAAAACATGAAAATTTGGACAGATTTATGGAAATTTCTCCGTCTATGATCATAAGACAGAAATATGGATTACTTTACCTTATTCGAAATGAAATTCCCTACAAAATGCACATTATGAATTTCCAATAGCATGGAAAAAGTTTTTTTCAGAAATTGACGGTACCGGCCCTTGCAATTTTAAAACACGAAAATTTGGACAGATTTATGGAAATTTCTCCGTTTATGAACAAATGACAGAAATATGGATTAGTTTACCTTATTCGAAATGAAATTCCCAACAAAATGCACATTATGAATTTCCAATAGCATGAAAAAAGTTTTTTTCAAAAATTAACAGTACCGGCCCTTGCAATTTTAAAACACGAAAATTTGGACAGATTTATGGAAATTTCTCCGTCTATGAACAAATGACAGAAATATGGATTAGTTTACCTTATTCGAAATGAAATTCCCTACAAAATGCACATTATGAATTTCCAATGGCATGAAAAAAGTTTTTTTCAAAAATTGACAGTACCGGCCCTTAGGATTTTGAAACATGAAAATTTGGACGGATTTATGGAAATTTCTCCGTCTATGATCATATGAGAGAAATATGGATTAGTTTACCTTATTCGAAATTAAATTCCCTACAAAATGTACATTATGAATTTCCAATAGCATGAAAAAAGTTTTTTTCAAAAATTGACAGTACCGTTCCTTAGGATTTTGAAACATGAAAATTTGGACGGATTTATGGAAATTTCTCCGTCTATGAACAAATGACAGAAATATGGATTAGTTTACCTTATTCGAAATGAAATTGCCTACAAAATGCACATTATGAATTTCCAATGGCATAAAAAAAGTTTTTTTCAAAAATTGACAGTACCGGTCCTTGCAATTTAATTTGGACAGATTTATGGAAATTTCTCCGTCTATGATCATATGACAGAAATATGGATTAGTTTACCTTATTCGAAATGAAATTCCCTACAAAATGCACATTATGAATTTCCAATAGCATGAAAAAAGTTTTTTTCAGAAATTGACGGTACCGGCCCTTGCAATTTTAAAACACGAAAATTTGAACAGATTTATGGAAATTTCTCTGTTTATGAACAAATGACAGAAATATGGATTAGTTTACCTTATTCGAAATGAAATTCCCTACAAAATGCACATTATGAATTTCCAATAGCATGAAAAAAGTTTTTTTCAAAAATTGACAGTACCGGCCCTTGCAATTTTAAAACACGAAAACTTGGACAGATTTATGGAAATTTCTCCGTCTATGAACAAATGACAGAAATATGGATTAGTTTACCTAATTCGAAATGAAATTGCCTACAAAATGCACATTATGAATTTCCAATGGCCAAAAAAAAGTTTTTTTCAAAAATTGACAGTACCGGCCGGCCCTTGCAATTTTAAAACATGAAAATTTGGACAGATTTATGGAAATTTCTCCGTCTATGATCATATGACAGAAATATGGATTACTTTACCTTATTCGAAATGAAATTCCCTACAAAATGCACATTATGAATTTCCAATAGCATGGAAAAAGTTTTTTTCAGAAATTGACGGTACCGGCCCTTGCAATTTTAAAACACGAAAATTTGGACAGATTTATGGAAATTTCTCCGTTTATGAACAAATGACAGAAATATGGATTAGTTTACCTTATTCGAAATGAAATTCCCAACAAAATGCACATTATGAATTTCCAATAGCATGAAAAAAGTTTTTTTCAAAAATTAACAGTACCGGCCCTTGCAATTTTAAAACACGAAAATTTGGACAGATTTATGGAAATTTCTCCGTCTATGAACAAATGACAGAAATATGGATTAGTTTACCTTATTCGAAATGAAATTGCCTACAAAATGCACATTATGAATTTCCAATAGCATGAAAAAAGTTTTTTTCAAAAATTGACAGTACCGGCCCTTAGGATTTTGAAACATGAAAATTTGGACGGATGTATGGAAATTTCTCCGTCTATGAACAAATGACAGAAATATGGATTAGTTTACCTTATTCGAAATGAAATTCCCAACAAAATGCACATTATGAATTTCCAATAGCATGAAAAAAGTTTTTTTCAAAAATTGACAGTACCGGCCCTTGCAATTTTAAAACACGAAAATTTGGACAGATTTATGGAAATTTCTCCGTCTATGAACAAATGACAGAAATATGGATTAGTTTACCTTATTCGAAATGAAATTCCCTACAAAATGCACATTATGAATATCCAATAGCATGAAAAAAGTTTTTTTCAAAAATTGACAGTACCGGCCCTTAGGATTTGAAACATGAAAATTTGGACGGATTTATGGAAATTTCTCCGTCTATGAACAAATGACAGAAATATGGATTAGTTTACCTTATTCGAAATGAAATTCCCTACAAAATGCACATTATGAATTTCGAATAGCATGAAAAAAGTTTTTTTCAAAAATTGACAGTACCGGCCCTTGCAATTTTAAAACATGAAAATTTGGACAGATTTATGGAAATTTCTCCGTCTATGATCATATGACAGAAATATGGATTAGTTTACCTTATTCGAAATGAAATTCCCTACAAAATGCACATTATGAATTTCCAATAGCATGAAAAAAGTTTTTTTCAGAAATTGACGGTACCGGCCCTTGCAATTTTAAAACACTAAAATTTGGACAGATTTATGGAAATTTCTCCGTTTATGAACAAATGACAGAAATATGGATTAGTTTACCTTATTCGAAATGAAATTCCCAACAAAATGCACATTATGAATTTCCAATAGCATGAAAAAAGTTTTTTTCAAAAATTGACAGTACCGGTCCTTAGGATTTTGAAACATGAAAATTTGGACAGATTTATGGAAATTTCTCCGTCTATGAACAAATGACAGAAATATGGATTACTTTACCTTATTCGAAATGAAATTCCCAACAAAATGCACATTATGAATTTCCAATAGCATGAAAAAAGTTTTTTTCAGAAATTGACGGTACCGGCCCTTGCAATTTTAAAACACGAAAATTTGGACAGATTTATGGAAATTTCTCCATCTATGAACAAATGACAGAAATATGGATTAGTTTACCTTATTCGAAATGAAATTCCCTACAAAATGCACATTATGAATTTCGAATAGCATGAAAAAAGTTTTTTTCAAAAATTGACAGTACCGGCCCTTGCAATTTTAAAACATGACAATTTGGACAGATTTATGGAAATTTCTCCGTCTATGATCATATGACAGAAATATGGATTAGTTTACCTTATTCGAAATGAAATTCCCTACAAAATGCACATTATGAATTTCCAATAGCATGAAAAAAGTTTTTTTCAAAAATTGACAGTACCGGCCCTTGCAATTTTAAAACATGAAAATTTGGACAGATTTATGGAAATTTCTCCGTCTATGAACAAATGACAGAAATATGGATTAGTTTACCTTATTCGAAATGAAATTGCCTACAAAATGCACATTATGAATTTCCAATGGCCAAAAAAAAGTTTTTTTCAAAAATTGACAGTACCGGTCCTTGCAATTTAATATGGACAGATTTATGGAAATTTCTCCGTCTATGAACAAATGACAGAAATATGGATTAGTTTACCTTATTCGAAATGAAATTCCCTACAAAATGCACATTATGAATATCCAATAGCATGAAAAAAGTTTTTTTCAAAAATTGACAGTACCGGCCCTTGCAATTTTAAAACATGAAAATTTGGACAGATTTATGGAAATTTCTCCGTCTATGAACAAATGACAGAAATATGGATTACTTTACCTTATTCGAAATGAAATTCCCTACAAAATGCACATTATGAATTTCCAATAGCATGGAAAAAGTTTTTTTCAAAAATTGACAGTACCGGTCCTTGCAATTTAATTTGGACAGATTTATGGAAATTTCTCCGTCTATGAACAAATGACAGAAATATGGATTAGTTTACCTTATTCGAAATGAAATTCCCTACAAAATGCACATTATGAATATCCAATAGCATGAAAAAAGTTTTTTTCAAAAATTGACAGTACCGGCCCTTGCAATTTTAAAACATGAAAATTTGGACAGATTTATGGAAATTTCTCCGTTTATGATCATATGACAGAAATATGGATTAGTTTACCTTATTCGAAATGAAATTCCCTACAAAATGCACATTATGAATTTCCAATAGCATGAAAAAAGTTTTTTTCAGAAATTGACGGTACCGGCCCTTGCAATTTTAAAACACGAAAATTTGAACAGATTTATGGAAATTTCTCTGTTTATGAACAAATGACAGAAATATGGATTAGTTTACCTTATTCGAAATGAAATTCCCTACAAAATGCACATTATGAATTTCCAATAGCATGAAAAAAGTTTTTTTCAAAAATTGACAGTACCGGCCCTTGCAATTTTAAAACACGAAAACTTGGACAGATTTATGGAAATTTCTCCGTCTATGAACAAATGACAGAAATATGGATTAGTTTACCTTATTCGAAATGAAATTCCCTACAAAATGCACATTATGAATTTCCAATGGCATAAAAAAAAAAATTTTCAAAAATTGACAGTACCGGTCCTTGCAATTTAATTTGGACAAATTTATGGAAATTTCTCCGTCTATGAACAAATGACAGAAATATGGATTAGTTTACCTAATTCGAAATGAAATTGCCTACAAAATGCACATTATGAATTTCCAATGGCCAAAAAAAAGTTTTTTTCAAAAATTGACAGTACCGGCCGGCCCTTGCAATTTTAAAACATGAAAATTTGGACAGATTTATGGAAATTTCTCCGTCTATGATCATATGACAGAAATATGGATTACTTTACCTTATTCGAAATGAAATTCCCTACAAAATGCACATTATGAATTTCCAATAGCATGGAAAAAGTTTTTTTCAGAAATTGACGGTACCGGCCCTTGCAATTTTAAAACACGAAAATTTGGACAGATTTATGGAAATTTCTCCGTCTATGAACAAATGACAGAAATATGGATTAGTTTACCTTATTCGAAATGAAATTGCCTACAAAATGCACATTATGAATTTCCAATAGCATGAAAAAAGTTTTTTTCAAAAATTGACAGTACCGGCCCTTAGGATTTTGAAACATGAAAATTTGGACGGATGTATGGAAATTTCTCCGTCTATGAACAAATGACAGAAATATGGATTAGTTTACCTTATTCGAAATGAAATTCCCAACAAAATGCACATTATGAATTTCCAATAGCATGAAAAAAGTTTTTTTCAAAAATTGACAGTACCGGCCCTTGCAATTTTAAAACACGAAAATTTGGACAGATTTATGGAAATTTCTCCGTCTATGAACAAATGACAGAAATATGGATTAGTTTACCTTATTCGAAATGAAATTCCCTACAAAATGCACATTATGAATATCCAATAGCATGAAAAAAGTTTTTTTCAAAAATTGACAGTACCGGCCCTTAGGATTTGAAACATGAAAATTTGGACGGATTTATGGAAATTTCTCCGTCTATGAACAAATGACAGAAATATGGATTAGTTTACCTTATTCGAAATGAAATTCCCAACAAAATGCACATTATGAATTTCCAATAGCATGAAAAAAGTTTTTTTCAGAAATTGACGGTACCGGCCCTTGCAATTTTAAAACACGAAAATTTGGACAGATTTATGGAAATTTCTCCATCTATGAACAAATGACAGAAATATGGATTAGTTTACCTTATTCGAAATGAAATTCCCTACAAAATGCACATTATGAATTTCGAATAGCATGAAAAAAGTTTTTTTCAAAAATTGACAGTACCGGCCCTTGCAATTTTAAAACATGACAATTTGGACAGATTTATGGAAATTTCTCCGTCTATGATCATATGACAGAAATATGGATTAGTTTACCTTATTCGAAATGAAATTCCCTACAAAATGCACATTATGAATTTCCAATAGCATGAAAAAAGTTTTTTTCAAAAATTGACAGTACCGGCCCTTGCAATTTTAAAACATGAAAATTTGGACAGATTTATGGAAATTTCTCCGTCTATGAACAAATGACAGAAATATGGATTAGTTTACCTTATTCGAAATGAAATTGCCTACAAAATGCACATTATGAATTTCCAATGGCCAAAAAAAAGTTTTTTTCAAAAATTGACAGTACCGGTCCTTGCAATTTAATATGGACAGATTTATGGAAATTTCTCCGTCTATGAACAAATGACAGAAATATGGATTAGTTTACCTTATTCGAAATGAAATTCCCTACAAAATGCACATTATGAATATCCAATAGCATGAAAAAAGTTTTTTTCAAAAATTGACAGTACCGGCCCTTGCAATTTTAAAACATGAAAATTTGGACAGATTTATGGAAATTTCTCCGTCTATGAACAAATGACAGAAATATGGATTACTTTACCTTATTCGAAATGAAATTCCCTACAAAATGCACATTATGAATTTCCAATAGCATGGAAAAAGTTTTTTTCAAAAATTGACAGTACCGGTCCTTGCAATTTAATTTGGACAGATTTATGGAAATTTCTCCGTCTATGAACAAATGACAGAAATATGGATTAGTTTACCTTATTCGAAATGAAATTCCCTACAAAATGCACATTATGAATATCCAATAGCATGAAAAAAGTTTTTTTCAAAAATTGACAGTACCGGCCCTTGCAATTTTAAAACATGAAAATTTGGACAGATTTATGGAAATTTCTCCGTTTATGAACAAATGACAGAAATATGGATTAGTTTACCTTATTCGAAATGAAATTCCCTACAAAATGCACATTATGAATTTCCAATGGCATAAAAAAAAAAATTTTCAGAAATTGACGGTACCGGCCCTTGCAATTTTAAAACACTAAAATTTGGACAGATTTATGGAAATTTCTCCGTTTATGAACAAATGACAGAAATATGGATTAGTTTACCTTATTCGAAATGAAATTCCCAACAAAATGCACATTATGAATTTCCAATAGCATGAAAAAAGTTTTTTTCAAAAATTGACAGTACCGGTCCTTAGGATTTTGAAACATGAAAATTTGGACAGATTTATGGAAATTTCTCCGTCTATGAACAAATGACAGAAATATGGATTACTTTACCTTATTCGAAATGAAATTCCCAACAAAATGCACATTATGAATTTCCAATAGCATGAAAAAAGTTTTTTTCAGAAATTGACGGTACCGGCCCTTGCAATTTTAAAACACGAAAATTTGGACAGATTTATGGAAATTTCTCCATCTATGAACAAATGACAGAAATATGGATTAGTTTACCTTATTCGAAATGAAATTCCCTACAAAATGCACATTATGAATTTCGAATAGCATGAAAAAAGTTTTTTTCAAAAATTGACAGTACCGGCCCTTGCAATTTTAAAACATGACAATTTGGACAGATTTATGGAAATTTCTCCGTTTATGAACAAATGACAGAAATATGGATTAGTTTACCTTATTCGAAATGAAATTGCCTACAAAATGCACATTATGAATTTCCAATGGCCAAAAAAAAGTTTTTTTCAAAAATTGACAGTACCGGTCCTTGCAATTTAATATGGACAGATTTATGGAAATTTCTCCGTCTATGAACAAATGACAGAAATATGGATTAGTTTACCTTATTCGAAATGAAATTCCCTACAAAATGCACATTATGAATATCCAATAGCATGAAAAAAGTTTTTTTCAAAAATTGACAGTACCGGCCCTTGCAATTTTAAAACATGAAAATTTGGACAGATTTATGGAAATTTCTCCGTCTATGAACAAATGACAGAAATATGGATTACTTTACCTTATTCGAAATGAAATTCCCTACAAAATGCACATTATGAATTTCCAATAGCATGGAAAAAGTTTTTTTCAAAAATTGACAGTACCGGTCCTTGCAATTTAATTTGGACAGATTTATGGAAATTTCTCCGTCTATGAACAAATGACAGAAATATGGATTAGTTTACCTTATTCGAAATGAAATTCCCTACAAAATGCACATTATGAATATCCAATAGCATGAAAAAAGTTTTTTTCAAAAATTGACAGTACCGGCCCTTGCAATTTTAAAACATGAAAATTTGGACAGATTTATGGAAATTTCTCCGTTTATGAACAAATGACAGAAATATGGATTAGTTTACCTTATTCGAAATGAAATTCCCTACAAAATGCACATTATGAATTTCCAATGGCATAAAAAAAAAAATTTTCAGAAATTGACGGTACCGGCCCTTGCAATTTTAAAACACTAAAATTTGGACAGATTTATGGAAATTTCTCCGTTTATGAACAAATGACAGAAATATGGATTAGTTTACCTTATTCGAAATGAAATTCCCAACAAAATGCACATTATGAATTTCCAATAGCATGAAAAAAGTTTTTTTCAAAAATTGACAGTACCGGTCCTTAGGATTTTGAAACATGAAAATTTGGACAGATTTATGGAAATTTCTCCGTCTATGAACAAATGACAGAAATATGGATTACTTTACCTTATTCGAAATGAAATTCCCAACAAAATGCACATTATGAATTTCCAATAGCATGAAAAAAGTTTTTTTCAGAAATTGACGGTACCGGCCCTTGCAATTTTAAAACACGAAAATTTGGACAGATTTATGGAAATTTCTCCATCTATGAACAAATGACAGAAATATGGATTAGTTTACCTTATTCGAAATGAAATTCCCTACAAAATGCACATTATGAATTTCGAATAGCATGAAAAAAGTTTTTTTCAAAAATTGACAGTACCGGCCCTTGCAATTTTAAAACATGACAATTTGGACAGATTTATGGAAATTTCTCCGTTTATGAACAAATGACAGAAATATGGATTAGTTTACCTTATTCGAAATGAAATTCCCTACAAAATGCACATTATGAATTTCCAATGGTATAAAAAAAAAATTTTTCAAAAATTGACAGTACCGGTCCTTGCAATTTAATTTGGACAGATTTATGGAAATTTCTCCGTCTATGAACAAATGACAGAAATATGGATTAGTTTACCTTATTCGAAATGAAATTGCCTACAAAATGCACATTATGAATTTCCAATGGCCAAAAAAAAGTTTTTTTCAAAAATTGACAGTACCGGCCGGCCCTTGCAATTTTAAAACATGAAAATTTGGACAGATTTATGGAAATTTCTCCGTCTATGATCATATGACAGAAATATGGATTACTTTACCTTATTCGAAATGAAATTCCCTACAAAATGCACTTTATGAATTTCCAATAGCATGGAAAAAGTTTTTTTCAGAAATTGACTGTACCGGCCCTTGCAATTTTAAAACACGAAAATTTGGACAGATTTATGGAAATTTCTCCGTTTATGAACAAATGACAGAAATATGGATTAGTTTACCTTATTCGAAATGAAATTCCCTACAAAATGCACATTATGAATTTCCAATGGCATAAAAAAAAATTTTTTCAAAAATTGACAGTACCGGTCCTTGCAATTTAATTTGGACAGATTTATGGAAATTTCTCCGTCTATGAACAAATGACAGAAATATGGATTAGTTTACCTAATTCGAAATGAAATTGCCTACAAAATGCACATTATGAATTTCCAATGGCCAAAAAAAAGTTTTTTTCAAAAATTGACAGTACCGGCCGGCCCTTGCAATTTTAAAACATGAAAATTTGGACGGATTTATGGAAATTTCTCCGTCTATGAACAAATGACAGAAATATGGATTAGTTTACCTTATTTGAAATGAAATTGCCTACAAAATGCACATTATGAATTTCCAATGGCATAAAAAAAGTTTTTTTCAAAAATTGACAGTACCGGCCCTTGCAATTTTAAAACACGAAAATTTGGACAGATTTATGGAAATTTCTCCGTTTATGAACAAATGACAGAAATATGGATTAGTTTACCTTATTCGAAATGAAATTCCCAACAAAATGCACATTATGAATTTCCAATAGCATGAAAAAAGTTTTTTTCAAAAATTAACAGTACCGGCCCTTGCAATTTTAAAACACGAAAATTTGGACAGATTTATGGAAATTTCTCCGTCTATGAACAAATGACAGAAATATGGATTAGTTTACCTTATTCGAAATGAAATTCCCTACAAAATGCACATTATGAATTTCCAATGGCATGAAAAAAGTTTTTTTCAAAAATTGACAGTACCGGCCCTTAGGATTTTGAAACATGAAAATTTGGACGGATTTATGGAAATTTCTCCGTCTATGATCATATGAGAGAAATATGGATTAGTTTACCTTATTCGAAATTAAATTCCCTACAAAATGTACATTATGAATTTCCAATAGCATGAAAAAAGTTTTTTTCAAAAATTGACAGTACCGTTCCTTAGGATTTTGAAACATGAAAATTTGGACGGATTTATGGAAATTTCTCCGTCTATGAACAAATGACAGAAATATGGATTAGTTTACCTTATTCGAAATGAAATTGCCTACAAAATGCACATTATGAATTTCCAATGGCATAAAAAAAGTTTTTTTCAAAAATTGACAGTACCGGTCCTTGCAATTTAATTTGGACAGATTTATGGAAATTTCTCCGTCTATGATCATATGACAGAAATATGGATTAGTTTACCTTATTCGAAATGAAATTCCCTACAAAATGCACATTATGAATTTCCAATAGCATGAAAAAAGTTTTTTTCAGAAATTGACGGTACCGGCCCTTGCGATTTTAAAACACGAAAATTTGAACAGATTTATGGAAATTTCTCCGTTTATGAACAAATGACAGAAATATGGATTAGTTTACCTTATTCGAAATGAAATTCCCTACAAAATGCACATTATGAATTTCCAATAGCATGAAAAAAGTTTTTTTCAAAAATTGACAGTACCGGCCCTTGCAATTTTAAAACATGAAAATTTGGACAGATTTATGGAAATTTCTCCGTTTATGAACAAATGACAGAAATATGGATTAGTTTACCTTATTCGAAATGAAATTCCCTACAAAATGCACATTATGAATTTCCAATGGCATAAAAAAAAAATTTTTCAAAAATTGACAGTACCGGTCCTTGCAATTTAATTTGGACAGATTTATGGAAATTTCTCCGTCTATGAACAAATGACAGAAATATGGATTAGTTTACCTTATTCGAAATGAAATTGCCTACAAAATGCACATTATGAATTTCCAATGGCCAAAAAAAAGTTTTTTTCAAAAATTGACAGTACCGGCCGGCCCTTGCAATTTTAAAACATGAAAATTTGGACAGATTTATGGAAATTTCTCCGTCTATGATCATATGACAGAAATATGGATTACTTTACCTTATTCGAAATGAAATTCCCTACAAAATGCACTTTATGAATTTCCAATAGCATGGAAAAAGTTTTTTTCAGAAATTGACTGTACCGGCCCTTGCAATTTTAAAACACGAAAATTTGGACAGATTTATGGAAATTTCTCCGTTTATGAACAAATGACAGAAATATGGATTAGTTTACCTTATTCGAAATGAAATTCCCTACAAAATGCACATTATGAATTTCCAATGGCATAAAAAAAAAATTTTTCAAAAATTGACAGTACCGGTCCTTGCAATTTAATTTGGACAGATTTATGGAAATTTCTCCGTCTATGAACAAATGACAGAAATATGGATTAGTTTACCTAATTCGAAATGAAATTGCCTACAAAATGCACATTATGAATTTCCAATGGCCAAAAAAAAGTTTTTTTCAAAAATTGACAGTACCGGCCGGCCCTTGCAATTTTAAAACATGAAAATTTGGACGGATTTATGGAAATTTCTCCGTCTATGAACAAATGACAGAAATATGGATTAGTTTACCTTATTCGAAATGAAATTGCCTACAAAATGCACATTATGAATTTCCAATGGCATAAAAAAAGTTTTTTTCAAAAATTGACAGTACCGGCCCTTGCAATTTTAAAACACGAAAATTTGGACAGATTTATGGAAATTTCTCCGTTTATGAACAAATGACAGAAATATGGATTAGTTTACCTTATTCGAAATGAAATTCCCAACAAAATGCACATTATGAATTTCCAATAGCATGAAAAAAGTTTTTTTCAAAAATTAACAGTACCGGCCCTTGCAATTTTAAAACACGAAAATTTGGACAGATTTATGGAAATTTCTCCGTCTATGAACAAATGACAGAAATATGGATTAGTTTACCTTATTCGAAATGAAATTCCCTACAAAATGCACATTATGAATTTCCAATGGCATGAAAAAAGTTTTTTTCAAAAATTGACAGTACCGGCCCTTAGGATTTTGAAACATGAAAATTTGGACGGATTTATGGAAATTTCTCCGTCTATGATCATATGAGAGAAATATGGATTAGTTTACCTTATTCGAAATTAAATTCCCTACAAAATGTACATTATGAATTTCCAATAGCATGAAAAAAGTTTTTTTCAAAAATTGACAGTACCGTTCCTTAGGATTTTGAAACATGAAAATTTGGACGGATTTATGGAAATTTCTCCGTCTATGAACAAATGACAGAAATATGGATTAGTTTACCTTATTCGAAATGAAATTGCCTACAAAATGCACATTATGAATTTCCAATGGCATAAAAAAAGTTTTTTTCAAAAATTGACAGTACCGGTCCTTGCAATTTAATTTGGACAGATTTATGGAAATTTCTCCGTCTATGATCATATGACAGAAATATGGATTAGTTTACCTTATTCGAAATGAAATTCCCTACAAAATGCACATTATGAATTTCCAATAGCATGAAAAAAGTTTTTTTCAGAAATTGACGGTACCGGCCCTTGCGATTTTAAAACACGAAAATTTGAACAGATTTATGGAAATTTCTCCGTTTATGAACAAATGACAGAAATATGGATTAGTTTACCTTATTCGAAATGAAATTCCCTACAAAATGCACATTATGAATTTCCAATAGCATGAAAAAAGTTTTTTTCAAAAATTGACAGTACCGGCCCTTGCAATTTTAAAACACGAAAACTTGGACAGATTTATGGAAATTTCTCCGTCTATGAACAAATGACAGAAATATGGATTAGTTTACCTTATTCGAAATGAAATTCCCTACAAAATGCACATTATGAATTTCCAATGGCATAAAAAAAAAAATTTTCAAAAATTGACAGTACCGGTCCTTGCAATTTAATTTGGACAGATTTATGGAAATTTCTCCGTCTATGAACAAATGACAGAAATATGGATTAGTTTACCTTATTCGAAATGAAATTGCCTACAAAATGCACATTATGAATTTCCAATGGCCAAAAAAAAGTTTTTTTCAAAAATTGACAGTACCGGCCGGCCCTTCCAATTTTAAAACATGAAAATTTGGACAGATTTATGGAAATTTCTCCGTCTATGATCATATGACAGAAATATGGATTACTTTACCTTATTCGAAATGAAATTCCCTACAAAATGCACTTTATGAATTTCCAATAGCATGGAAAAAGTTTTTTTCAGAAATTGACTGTACCGGCCCTTGCAATTTTAAAACACGAAAATTTGGACAGATTTATGGAAATTTCTCCGTCTATGAACAAATGACAGAAATATGGATTAGTTTACCTTATTCGAAATGAAATTCCCTACAAAATGCACATTATGAATTTCCAATGGCATGAAAAAAGTTTTTTTCAAAAATTGACAGTACCGGCCCTTAGGATTTTGAAACATGAAAATTTGGACGGATTTATGGAAATTTCTCCGTCTATGATCATATGAGAGAAATATGGATTAGTTTACCTTATTCGAAGTTAAATTCCCTACAAAATGTACATTATGAATTTCCAATAGCATGAAAAAAGTTTTTTTCAAAAATTGACAGTACCGTTCCTTAGGATTTTGAAACATGAAAATTTGGACGGATTTATGGAAATTTCTCCGTCTATGAACAAATGACAGAAATATGGATTAGTTTACCTTATTCGAAATGAAATTGCCTACAAAATGCACATTATGAATTTCCAATGGCATAAAAAAAGTTTTTTTCAAAAATTGACAGTACCGGCCCTTGCAATTTTAAAACATGAAAATTTGGACAGATTTATGGAAATTTCTCCGTCTATGAACAAATGACAGAAATATGGATTACTTTACCTTATTCGAAATGAAATTCCCTACAAAATGCACATTATGAATTTCCAATAGCATGGAAAAAGTTTTTTTCAAAAATTGACAGTACCGGCCCTTGCAATTTTAAAACACGAAAATTTGGACAGATTTATGGAAATTTCTCCGTCTATGAACAAATGACAGAAATATGGATTAGTTTACCTTATTCGAAATGAAATTCCCTACAAAATGCACATTATGAATATCCAATACCATGAAAAAACTTTTTTTCAAAAATTGACAGTACCGGCCCTTAGGATTTTGAAACATGAAAATTTGGACGGATGTATGGAAATTTCTCCGTCTATGAACAAATGACAGAAATATGGATTAGTTTACCTTATTCGAAATGAAATTCCCAACAAAATGCACATTATGAATTTCCAATAGCATGAAAAAAGTTTTTTTCAAAAATTGACAGTACCGGCCCTTGCAATTTTAAAACATGAAAATTAGGACAGATTTATGGAAATTTCTCCGTCTATGAACAAATGACAGAAATATGGATTAGTTTACCTTATTCGAAATGAAATTGCCTACAAAATGCACATTATGAATTTCCAATAGCATGAAAAAAGTTTTTTTCAAAAATTGACAGTACCGGCCCTTAGGATTTTGAAACATGAAAATTTGGACGGATGTATGGAAATTTCTCCGTCTATGAACAAATGACAGAAATATGGATTAGTTTACCTTATTCGAAATTAAATTCCCAACAAAATGCACATTATGAATTTCCAATAGCATGAAAAAAGTTTTTTTCAAAAATTGACAGTACCGGCCCTTGCAATTTTAAAACACGAAAATTTGGACAGATTTATGGAAATTTCTCCGTCTATGAACAAATGACAGAAATATGGATTAGTTTACCTTATTCGAAATGAAATTCCCTACAAAATGCACATTATGAATATCCAATAGCATGAAAAAAGTTTTTTTCAAAAATTGACAGTACCGGCCCTTAGGATTTGAAACATGAAAATTTGGACGGATTTATGGAAATTTCTCCGTCTATGAACAAATGACAGAAATATGGATTAGTTTACCTTATTCGAAATGAAATTCCCTACAAAATGCACATTATGAATTTCGAATAGCATGAAAAAAGTTTTTTTCAAAAATTGACAGTACCGGCCCTTGCAATTTTAAAACATGAAAATTTGGACAGATTTATGGAAATTTCTCCGTCTATGATCATATGACAGAAATATGGATTAGTTTACCTTATTCGAAATGAAATTCCCTACAAAATGCACATTATGAATTTCCAATAGCATGAAAAAAGTTTTTTTCAGAAATTGACGGTACCGGCCCTTGCAATTTTAAAACACGAAAATTTGGACAGATTTATGGAAATTTCTCCGTTTATGAACAAATGACAGAAATATGGATTAGTTTACCTTATTCGAAATGAAATTCCCAACAAAATGCACATTATGAATTTCCAATAGCATGAAAAAAGTTTTTTTCAAAAATTGACAGTACCGGCCCTTGCAATTTTAAAACACGAAAATTTGGACAGATTTATGGAAATTTCTCCGTCTATGAACAAATGACAGAAATATGGATTACTTTACCTTATTCGAAATGAGATTCCCTACAAAATGCACATTATGAATTTCCAATAGCATGGAAAAAGTTTTTTTCAAAAATTGACAGTACCGGTCCTTGCAATTTAATTTGGACAGATTTATGGAAATTTCTCCGTCTATGAACAAATGACAGAAATATGGATTAGTTTACCTTATTCGAAATGAAATTCCCTACAAAATGCACATTATGAATATCCAATAGCATGAAAAAAGTTTTTTTCAAAAATTGACAGTACCGGCCCTTGCAATTTTAAAACATGAAAATTTGGACAGATTTATGGAAATTTCTCCGTTTATGAACAAATGACAGAAATATGGATTAGTTTACCTTATTCGAAATGAAATTCCCTACAAAATGCACATTATGAATTTCCAATGGCATAAAAAAAAAATTTTTCAAAAATTGACAGTACCGGCCGGCCCTTGCAATTTTAAAACATGAAAATTTGGACAGATTTATGGAAATTTCTCCGTCTATGATCATAAGACAGAAATATGGATTACTTTACCTTATTCGAAATGAAATTCCCTACAAAATGCACATTATGAATTTCCAATAGCATGGAAAAAGTTTTTTTCAGAAATTGACGGTACCGGCCCTTGCAATTTTAAAACACGAAAATTTGGACAGATTTATGGAAATTTCTCCGTTTATGAACAAATGACAGAAATATGGATTAGTTTACCTTATTCGAAATGAAATTCCCAACAAAATGCACATTATGAATTTCCAATAGCATGAAAAAAGTTTTTTTCAAAAATTAACAGTACCGGCCCTTGCAATTTTAAAACACGAAAATTTGGACAGATTTATGGAAATTTCTCCGTCTATGAACAAATGACAGAAATATGGATTAGTTTACCTTATTCGAAATGAAATTCCCTACAAAATGCACATTATGAATTTCCAATGGCATGAAAAAAGTTTTTTTCAAAAATTGACAGTACCGGCCCTTAGGATTTTGAAACATGAAAATTTGGACGGATTTATGGAAATTTCTCCGTCTATGATCATATGAGAGAAATATGGATTAGTTTACCTTATTCGAAATTAAATTCCCTACAAAATGTACATTATGAATTTCCAATAGCATGAAAAAAGTTTTTTTCAAAAATTGACAGTACCGTTCCTTAGGATTTTGAAACATGAAAATTTGGACGGATTTATGGAAATTTCTCCGTCTATGAACAAATGACAGAAATATGGATTAGTTTACCTTATTCGAAATGAAATTGCCTACAAAATGCACATTATGAATTTCCAATGGCATAAAAAAAGTTTTTTTCAAAAATTGACAGTACCGGTCCTTGCAATTTAATTTGGACAGATTTATGGAAATTTCTCCGTCTATGATCATATGACAGAAATATGGATTAGTTTACCTTATTCGAAATGAAATTCCCTACAAAATGCACATTATGAATTTCCAATAGCATGAAAAAAGTTTTTTTCAGAAATTGACGGTACCGGCCCTTGCAATTTTAAAACACGAAAATTTGAACAGATTTATGGAAATTTCTCCGTTTATGAACAAATGACAGAAATATGGATTAGTTTACCTTATTCGAAATGAAATTCCCTACAAAATGCACATTATGAATTTCCAATAGCATGAAAAAAG
Organism: Pholcus phalangioides; assembly: GCF_987345545.1. Classification (NCBI taxonomy): domain Eukaryota; kingdom Metazoa; phylum Arthropoda; class Arachnida; order Araneae; family Pholcidae; genus Pholcus; species Pholcus phalangioides. The sequence continues at coordinate 9,609,582 of NW_028301613.1, read as the reverse complement.
TTTTTTTCAAAAATTGACAGTACCGGCCCTTGCAATTTTAAAACACGAAAACTTGGACAGATTTATGGAAATTTCTCCGTCTATGAACAAATGACAGAAATATGGATTAGTTTACCTTATTCGAAATGAAATTCCCTACAAAATGCACATTATGAATTTCCAATGGCATAAAAAAAAAAATTTTCAAAAATTGACAGTACCGGTCCTTGCAATTTAATTTGGACGGATTTATGGAAATTTCTCCGTCTATGAACAAATGACAGAAATATGGATTAGTTTACCTTATTCGAAATGAAATTGCCTACAAAATGCACATTATGAATTTCCAATGGCCAAAAAAAAGTTTTTTTCAAAAATTGTAGTACCGGTCCTTAGGATTTTGAAACATGAAAATTTGGACAGATTTATGGAAATTTCTCCGTCTATGAACAAATGACAGAAATATGGATTACTTTACCTTATTCGAAATGAAATTCCCAACAAAATGCACATTATGAATTTCCAATAGCATGAAAAAAGTTTTTTTCAGAAATTGCCGGTACCGGCCCTTGCAATTTTAAAACACAAAAATTTGGACAGATTTATGGAAATTTCTCCGTCTATGAACAAATGACAGAAATATGGATTAGTTTACCTTATTCGAAATGAAATTCCCTACAAAATGCACATTATGAATTTCGAATAGCATGAAAAAAGTTTTTTTCAAAAATTGACAGTACCGGCCCTTGCAATTTTAAAACATGAAAATTTGGACAGATTTATGGAAATTTCTCCGTCTATGATCATATGACAGAAATATGGATTAGTTTACCTTATTCGAAATGAAATTGCCTACAAAATGCACATTATGAATTTCCAATGGCCAAAAAAAAGTTTTTTTCAAAAATTGACAGTACCGGTCCTTGCAATTTTAAAACATGAAAATTTGGACAGATTTATGGAAATTTCTCCGTCTATGAACAAATGACAGAAATATGGATTACTTTACCTTATTCGAAATGAAATTCCCTACAAAATGCACATTATGAATTTCCAATAGCATGGAAAAAGTTTTTTTCAAAAATTGACAGTACCGGTCCTTGCAATTTAATTTGGACAGATTTATGGAAATTTCTCCGTCTATGAACAAATGACAGAAATATGGATTAGTTTACCTTATTCGAAATGAAATTCCCTACAAAATGCACATTATGAATATCCAATAGCATGAAAAAAGTTTTTTTCAAAAATTGACAGTACCGGCCCTTGCAATTTTAAAACATGAAAATTTGGACAGATTTATGGAAATTTCTCCGTTTATGAACAAATGACAGAAATATGGATTAGTTTACCTTATTCGAAATGAAATTCCCTACAAAATGCACATTATGAATTTCCAATGGCATAAAAAAAAAATTTTTCAAAAATTTACAGTACCGGTCCTTGCAATTTAATTTGGACAGATTTATGGAAATTTCTCCGTCTATGAACAAATGACAGAAATATGGATTAGTTTACCTTATTCGAAATGAAATTCCCTACAAAATGCACATTATGAATATCCAATAGCATGAAAAAAGTTTTTTTCAAAAATTGACAGTACCGGCCCTTGCAATTTTAAAACATGAAAATTTGGACAGATTTATGGAAATTTCTCCGTTTATGAACAAATGACAGAAATATGGATTAGTTTACCTTATTCGAAATGAAATTCCCTACAAAATGCACATTATGAATTTCCAATGGCATAAAAAAAAAATTTTTCAAAAATTGACAGTACCGGTCCTTGCAATTTAATTTGGACAGATTTATGGAAATTTCTCCGTCTATGAACAAATGACAGAAATATGGATTAGTTTACCTAATTCGAAATGAAATTGCCTACAAAATGCACATTATGAATTTCCAATGGCCAAAAAAAAGTTTTTTTCAAAAATTGACAGTACCGGCCGGCCCTTGCAATTTTAAAACATGAAAATTTGGACAGATTTATGGAAATTTCTCCGTCTATGATCATAAGACAGAAATATGGATTACTTTACCTTATTCGAAATGAAATTCCCTACAAAATGCACATTATGAATTTCCAATAGCATGGAAAAAGTTTTTTTCAGAAATTGACGGTACCGGCCCTTGCAATTTTAAAACACGAAAATTTGGACAGATTTATGGAAATTTCTCTGTTTATGAACAAATGACAGAAATATGGATTAGTTTACCTTATTCGAAATGAAATTCCCAACAAAATGCACATTATGAATTTCCAATAGCATGAAAAAAGTTTTTTTCAAAAATTAACAGTACCGGCCCTTGCAATTTTAAAACACGAAAATTTGGACAGATTTATGGAAATTTCTCCGTCTATGAACAAATGACAGAAATATGGATTAGTTTACCTTATTCGAAATGAAATTCCCTACAAAATGCACATTATGAATTTCCAATGGCATGAAAAAAGTTTTTTTCAAAAATTGACAGTACCGGCCCTTAGGATTTTGAAACATGAAAATTTGGACGGATTTATGGAAATTTCTCCGTCTATGATCATATGAGAGAAATATGGATTAGTTTACCTTATTCGAAATTAAATTCCCTACAAAATGTACATTATGAATTTCCAATAGCATGAAAAAAGTTTTTTTCAAAAATTGACAGTACCGTTCCTTAGGATTTTGAAACATGAAAATTTGGACGGATTTATGGAAATTTCTCCGTCTATGAACAAATGACAGAAATATGGATTAGTTTACCTTATTCGAAATGAAATTGCCTACAAAATGCACATTATGAATTTCCAATGGCATAAAAAAAGTTTTTTTCAAAAATTGACAGTACCGGTCCTTGCAATTTAATTTGGACAGATTTATGGAAATTTCTCCGTCTATGATCATATGACAGAAATATGGATTAGTTTACCTTATTCGAAATGAAATTCCCTACAAAATGCACATTATGAATTTCCAATAGCATGAAAAAAGTTTTTTTCAGAAATTGACGGTACCGGCCCTTGCAATTTTAAAACACGAAAATTTGAACAGATTTATGGAAATTTCTCCGTTTATGAACAAATGACAGAAATATGGATTAGTTTACCTTATTCGAAATGAAATTCCCTACAAAATGCACATTATGAATTTCCAATAGCATGAAAAAAGTTTTTTTCAAAAATTGACAGTACCGGCCCTTGCAATTTTAAAACACGAAAACTTGGACAGATTTATGGAAATTTCTCCGTCTATGAACAAATGACAGAAATATGGATTAGTTTACCTTATTCGAAATGAAATTCCCTACAAAATGCACATTATGAATTTCCAATGGCATAAAAAAAAAAATTTTCAAAAATTGACAGTACCGGTCCTTGCAATTTAATTTGGACAGATTTATGGAAATTTCTCCGTCTATGAACAAATGACAGAAATATGGATTAGTTTACCTTATTCGAAATGAAATTGCCTACAAAATGCACATTATGAATTTCCAATGGCCAAAAAAAAGTTTTTTTCAAAAATTGATAGTACCGGTCCTTAGGATTTTGAAACATGAAAATTTGGACAGATTTATGGAAATTTCTCCGTCTATGAACAAATGACAGAAATATGGATTACTTTACCTTATTCGAAATGAAATTCCCAACAAAATGCACATTATGAATTTCCAATAGCATGAAAAAAGTTTTTTTCAGAAATTGCCGGTACCGGCCCTTGCAATTTTAAAACACGAAAATTTGGACAGATTTATGGAAATTTCTCCGTCTATGAACAAATGACAGAAATATGGATTAGTTTACCTTATTCGAAATGAAATTCCCTACAAAATGCACATTATGAATTTCGAATAGCATGAAAAAAGTTTTTTTCAAAAATTGACAGTACCGGCCCTTGCAATTTTAAAACATGAAAATTTGGACAGATTTATGGAAATTTCTCCATCTATGAACAAATGACAGAAATATGGATTAGTTTACCTTATTCGAAATGAAATTGCCTACAAAATGCACATTATGAATTTCCAATGGCCAAAAAAAAGTTTTTTTCAAAAATTGACAGTTGCAATTTAATATGGACAGATTTATGGAAATTTCTCCGTCTATGAACAAATGACAGAAATATGGATTAGTTTACCTTATTCGAAATGAAATTCCCTACAAAATGCACATTATGAATATCTAATAGCATGAAAAAAGTTTTTTTCAAAAATTGACAGTACCGGCCCTTGCAATTTTAAAACATGAAAATTTGGACAGATTTATGGAAATTTCTCCGTCTATGAACAAATGACAGAAATATGGATTACTTTACCTTATTCGAAATGAAATTCCCTACAAAATGCACATTATGAATATCCAATAGCATGAAAAAAGTTTTTTTCAAAAATTGACAGTACCGGCCCTTGCAATTTTAAAACATGAAAATTTGGACAGATTTATGGAAATTTCTCCGTTTATGAACAAATGACAGAAATATGGATTAGTTTACCTTATTCGAAATGAAATTCCCTTTACAAAATGCACATTATGAATTTCCAATGGCATAAAAAAAAATTTTTTAAAAATTGACAGTACCGGTCCTTGCAATTTAATTTGGACAGATTTATGGAAATTTCTCCGTCTATGAACAAATGACAGAAATATGGATTAGTTTACCTAATTCGAAATGAAATTGCCTACAAAATGCACATTATGAATTTCCAATGGCCAAAAAAAAGTTTTTTTCAAAAATTGACAGTACCGGCCGGCCCTTGCAATTTTAAAACATGAAAATTTGGACAGATTTATGGAAATTTCTCCGTCTATGATCATAAGACAGAAATATGGATTACTTTACCTTATTCGAAATGAAATTCCCTACAAAATGCACATTATGAATTTCCAATAGCATGGAAAAAGTTTTTTTCAGAAATTGACGGTACCGGCCCTTGCAATTTTAAAACACGAAAATTTGGACAGATTTATGGAAATTTCTCCGTTTATGAACAAATGACAGAAATATGGATTAGTTTACCTTATTCGAAATGAAATTCCCAACAAAATGCACATTATGAATTTCCAATAGCATGAAAAAAGTTTTTTTCAAAAATTAACAGTACCGGCCCTTGCAATTTTAAAACACGAAAATTTGGACAGATTTATGGAAATTTCTCCGTCTATGAACAAATGACAGAAATATGGATTAGTTTACCTTATTCGAAATGAAATTCCCTACAAAATGCACATTATGAATTTCCAATGGCATGAAAAAAGTTTTTTTCAAAAATTGACAGTACCGGCCCTTAGGATTTTGAAACATGAAAATTTGGACGGATTTATGGAAATTTCTCCGTCTATGATCATATGAGAGAAATATGGATTAGTTTACCTTATTCGAAATTAAATTCCCTACAAAATGTACATTATGAATTTCCAATAGCATGAAAAAAGTTTTTTTCAAAAATTGACAGTACCGTTCCTTAGGATTTTGAAACATGAAAATTTGGACGGATTTATGGAAATTTCTCCGTCTATGAACAAATGACAGAAATATGGATTAGTTTACCTTATTCGAAATGAAATTGCCTACAAAATGCACATTATGAATTTCCAATGGCATAAAAAAAGTTTTTTTCAAAAATTGACAGTACCGGTCCTTGCAATTTAATTTGGACAGATTTATGGAAATTTCTCCGTCTATGATCATATGACAGAAATATGGATTAGTTTACCTTATTCGAAATGAAATTCCCTACAAAATGCACATTATGAATTTCCAATAGCATGAAAAAAGTTTTTTTCAGAAATTGACGGTACCGGCCCTTGCAATTTTAAAACACGAAAATTTGAACAGATTTATGGAAATTTCTCTGTTTATGAACAAATGACAGAAATATGGATTAGTTTACCTTATTCGAAATGAAATTCCCTACAAAATGCACATTATGAATTTCCAATAGCATGAAAAAAGTTTTTTTCAAAAATTGACAGTACCGGCCCTTGCAATTTTAAAACACGAAAACTTGGACAGATTTATGGAAATTTCTCCGTCTATGAACAAATGACAGAAATATGGATTAGTTTACCTAATTCGAAATGAAATTGCCTACAAAATGCACATTATGAATTTCCAATGGCCAAAAAAAAGTTTTTTTCAAAAATTGACAGTACCGGCCGGCCCTTGCAATTTTAAAACATGAAAATTTGGACAGATTTATGGAAATTTCTCCGTCTATGATCATATGACAGAAATATGGATTACTTTACCTTATTCGAAATGAAATTCCCTACAAAATGCACATTATGAATTTCCAATAGCATGGAAAAAGTTTTTTTCAGAAATTGACGGTACCGGCCCTTGCAATTTTAAAACACGAAAATTTGGACAGATTTATGGAAATTTCTCCGTTTATGAACAAATGACAGAAATATGGATTAGTTTACCTTATTCGAAATGAAATTCCCAACAAAATGCACATTATGAATTTCCTATAGCATGAAAAAAGTTTTTTTCAAAAATTAACAGTACCGGCCCTTGCAATTTTAAAACACGAAAATTTGGACAGATTTATGGAAATTTCTCCGTCTATGAACAAATGACAGAAATATGGATTAGTTTACCTTATTCGAAATGAAATTGCCTACAAAATGCACATTATGAATTTCCAATAGCATGAAAAAAGTTTTTTTCAAAAATTGACAGTACCGGCCCTTAGGATTTTGAAACATGAAAATTTGGACGGATGTATGGAAATTTCTCCGTCTATGAACAAATGACAGAAATATGGATTAGTTTACCTTATTCGAAATGAAATTCCCAACAAAATGCACATTATGAATTTCCAATAGCATGAAAAAAGTTTTTTTCAAAAATTGACAGTACCGGCCCTTGCAATTTTAAAACACGAAAATTTGGACAGATTTATGGAAATTTCTCCGTCTATGAACAAATGACAGAAATATGGATTAGTTTACCTTATTCGAAATGAAATTCCCTACAAAATGCACATTATGAATATCCAATAGCATGAAAAAAGTTTTTTTCAAAAATTGACAGTACCGGCCCTTAGGATTTGAAACATGAAAATTTGGACGGATTTATGGAAATTTCTCCGTCTATGAACAAATGACAGAAATATGGATTAGTTTACCTTATTCGAAATGAAATTCCCTACAAAATGCACATTATGAATTTCGAATAGCATGAAAAAAGTTTTTTTCAAAAATTGACAGTACCGGCCCTTGCAATTTTAAAACATGAAAATTTGGACAGATTTATGGAAATTTCTCCGTCTATGATCATATGACAGAAATATGGATTAGTTTACCTTATTCGAAATGAAATTCCCTACAAAATGCACATTATGAATTTCCAATAGCATGAAAAAAGTTTTTTTCAGAAATTGACGGTACCGGCCCTTGCAATTTTAAAACACTAAAATTTGGACAGATTTATGGAAATTTCTCCGTTTATGAACAAATGACAGAAATATGGATTAGTTTACCTTATTCGAAATGAAATTCCCAACAAAATGCACATTATGAATTTCCAATAGCATGAAAAAAGTTTTTTTCAAAAATTGACAGTACCGGTCCTTAGGATTTTGAAACATGAAAATTTGGACAGATTTATGGAAATTTCTCCGTCTATGAACAAATGACAGAAATATGGATTACTTTACCTTATTCGAAATGAAATTCCCAACAAAATGCACATTATGAATTTCCAATAGCATGAAAAAAGTTTTTTTCAGAAATTGACGGTACCGGCCCTTGCAATTTTAAAACACGAAAATTTGGACAGATTTATGGAAATTTCTCCATCTATGAACAAATGACAGAAATATGGATTAGTTTACCTTATTCGAAATGAAATTCCCTACAAAATGCACATTATGAATTTCGAATAGCATGAAAAAAGTTTTTTTCAAAAATTGACAGTACCGGCCCTTGCAATTTTAAAACATGACAATTTGGACAGATTTATGGAAATTTCTCCGTCTATGATCATATGACAGAAATATGGATTAGTTTACCTTATTCGAAATGAAATTCCCTACAAAATGCACATTATGAATTTCCAATAGCATGAAAAAAGTTTTTTTCAAAAATTGACAGTACCGGCCCTTGCAATTTTAAAACATGAAAATTTGGACAGATTTATGGAAATTTCTCCGTCTATGAACAAATGACAGAAATATGGATTAGTTTACCTTATTCGAAATGAAATTGCCTACAAAATGCACATTATGAATTTCCAATGGCCAAAAAAAAGTTTTTTTCAAAAATTGACAGTACCGGTCCTTGCAATTTAATATGGACAGATTTATGGAAATTTCTCCGTCTATGAACAAATGACAGAAATATGGATTAGTTTACCTTATTCGAAATGAAATTCCCTACAAAATGCACATTATGAATATCCAATAGCATGAAAAAAGTTTTTTTCAAAAATTGACAGTACCGGCCCTTGCAATTTTAAAACATGAAAATTTGGACAGATTTATGGAAATTTCTCCGTCTATGAACAAATGACAGAAATATGGATTACTTTACCTTATTCGAAATGAAATTCCCTACAAAATGCACATTATGAATTTCCAATAGCATGGAAAAAGTTTTTTTCAAAAATTGACAGTACCGGTCCTTGCAATTTAATTTGGACAGATTTATGGAAATTTCTCCGTCTATGAACAAATGACAGAAATATGGATTAGTTTACCTTATTCGAAATGAAATTCCCTACAAAATGCACATTATGAATATCCAATAGCATGAAAAAAGTTTTTTTCAAAAATTGACAGTACCGGCCCTTGCAATTTTAAAACATGAAAATTTGGACAGATTTATGGAAATTTCTCCGTTTATGATCATATGACAGAAATATGGATTAGTTTACCTTATTCGAAATGAAATTCCCTACAAAATGCACATTATGAATTTCCAATAGCATGAAAAAAGTTTTTTTCAGAAATTGACGGTACCGGCCCTTGCAATTTTAAAACACGAAAATTTGAACAGATTTATGGAAATTTCTCTGTTTATGAACAAATGACAGAAATATGGATTAGTTTACCTTATTCGAAATGAAATTCCCTACAAAATGCACATTATGAATTTCCAATAGCATGAAAAAAGTTTTTTTCAAAAATTGACAGTACCGGCCCTTGCAATTTTAAAACACGAAAACTTGGACAGATTTATGGAAATTTCTCCGTCTATGAACAAATGACAGAAATATGGATTAGTTTACCTTATTCGAAATGAAATTCCCTACAAAATGCACATTATGAATTTCCAATGGCATAAAAAAAAAAATTTTCAAAAATTGACAGTACCGGTCCTTGCAATTTAATTTGGACAAATTTATGGAAATTTCTCCGTCTATGAACAAATGACAGAAATATGGATTAGTTTACCTAATTCGAAATGAAATTGCCTACAAAATGCACATTATGAATTTCCAATGGCCAAAAAAAAGTTTTTTTCAAAAATTGACAGTACCGGCCGGCCCTTGCAATTTTAAAACATGAAAATTTGGACAGATTTATGGAAATTTCTCCGTCTATGATCATATGACAGAAATATGGATTACTTTACCTTATTCGAAATGAAATTCCCTACAAAATGCACATTATGAATTTCCAATAGCATGGAAAAAGTTTTTTTCAGAAATTGACGGTACCGGCCCTTGCAATTTTAAAACACGAAAATTTGGACAGATTTATGGAAATTTCTCCGTCTATGAACAAATGACAGAAATATGGATTAGTTTACCTTATTCGAAATGAAATTGCCTACAAAATGCACATTATGAATTTCCAATAGCATGAAAAAAGTTTTTTTCAAAAATTGACAGTACCGGCCCTTAGGATTTTGAAACATGAAAATTTGGACGGATGTATGGAAATTTCTCCGTCTATGAACAAATGACAGAAATATGGATTAGTTTACCTTATTCGAAATGAAATTCCCAACAAAATGCACATTATGAATTTCCAATAGCATGAAAAAAGTTTTTTTCAAAAATTGACAGTACCGGCCCTTGCAATTTTAAAACACGAAAATTTGGACAGATTTATGGAAATTTCTCCGTCTATGAACAAATGACAGAAATATGGATTAGTTTACCTTATTCGAAATGAAATTCCCTACAAAATGCACATTATGAATATCCAATAGCATGAAAAAAGTTTTTTTCAAAAATTGACAGTACCGGCCCTTAGGATTTGAAACATGAAAATTTGGACGGATTTATGGAAATTTCTCCGTCTATGAACAAATGACAGAAATATGGATTAGTTTACCTTATTCGAAATGAAATTCCCAACAAAATGCACATTATGAATTTCCAATAGCATGAAAAAAGTTTTTTTCAGAAATTGACGGTACCGGCCCTTGCAATTTTAAAACACGAAAATTTGGACAGATTTATGGAAATTTCTCCATCTATGAACAAATGACAGAAATATGGATTAGTTTACCTTATTCGAAATGAAATTCCCTACAAAATGCACATTATGAATTTCGAATAGCATGAAAAAAGTTTTTTTCAAAAATTGACAGTACCGGCCCTTGCAATTTTAAAACATGACAATTTGGACAGATTTATGGAAATTTCTCCGTCTATGATCATATGACAGAAATATGGATTAGTTTACCTTATTCGAAATGAAATTCCCTACAAAATGCACATTATGAATTTCCAATAGCATGAAAAAAGTTTTTTTCAAAAATTGACAGTACCGGCCCTTGCAATTTTAAAACATGAAAATTTGGACAGATTTATGGAAATTTCTCCGTCTATGAACAAATGACAGAAATATGGATTAGTTTACCTTATTCGAAATGAAATTGCCTACAAAATGCACATTATGAATTTCCAATGGCCAAAAAAAAGTTTTTTTCAAAAATTGACAGTACCGGTCCTTGCAATTTAATATGGACAGATTTATGGAAATTTCTCCGTCTATGAACAAATGACAGAAATATGGATTAGTTTACCTTATTCGAAATGAAATTCCCTACAAAATGCACATTATGAATATCCAATAGCATGAAAAAAGTTTTTTTCAAAAATTGACAGTACCGGCCCTTGCAATTTTAAAACATGAAAATTTGGACAGATTTATGGAAATTTCTCCGTCTATGAACAAATGACAGAAATATGGATTACTTTACCTTATTCGAAATGAAATTCCCTACAAAATGCACATTATGAATTTCCAATAGCATGGAAAAAGTTTTTTTCAAAAATTGACAGTACCGGTCCTTGCAATTTAATTTGGACAGATTTATGGAAATTTCTCCGTCTATGAACAAATGACAGAAATATGGATTAGTTTACCTTATTCGAAATGAAATTCCCTACAAAATGCACATTATGAATATCCAATAGCATGAAAAAAGTTTTTTTCAAAAATTGACAGTACCGGCCCTTGCAATTTTAAAACATGAAAATTTGGACAGATTTATGGAAATTTCTCCGTTTATGAACAAATGACAGAAATATGGATTAGTTTACCTTATTCGAAATGAAATTCCCTACAAAATGCACATTATGAATTTCCAATGGCATAAAAAAAAAAATTTTCAGAAATTGACGGTACCGGCCCTTGCAATTTTAAAACACTAAAATTTGGACAGATTTATGGAAATTTCTCCGTTTATGAACAAATGACAGAAATATGGATTAGTTTACCTTATTCGAAATGAAATTCCCAACAAAATGCACATTATGAATTTCCAATAGCATGAAAAAAGTTTTTTTCAAAAATTGACAGTACCGGTCCTTAGGATTTTGAAACATGAAAATTTGGACAGATTTATGGAAATTTCTCCGTCTATGAACAAATGACAGAAATATGGATTACTTTACCTTATTCGAAATGAAATTCCCAACAAAATGCACATTATGAATTTCCAATAGCATGAAAAAAGTTTTTTTCAGAAATTGACGGTACCGGCCCTTGCAATTTTAAAACACGAAAATTTGGACAGATTTATGGAAATTTCTCCATCTATGAACAAATGACAGAAATATGGATTAGTTTACCTTATTCGAAATGAAATTCCCTACAAAATGCACATTATGAATTTCGAATAGCATGAAAAAAGTTTTTTTCAAAAATTGACAGTACCGGCCCTTGCAATTTTAAAACATGACAATTTGGACAGATTTATGGAAATTTCTCCGTTTATGAACAAATGACAGAAATATGGATTAGTTTACCTTATTCGAAATGAAATTCCCTACAAAATGCACATTATGAATTTCCAATGGTATAAAAAAAAAATTTTTCAAAAATTGACAGTACCGGTCCTTGCAATTTAATTTGGACAGATTTATGGAAATTTCTCCGTCTATGAACAAATGACAGAAATATGGATTAGTTTACCTTATTCGAAATGAAATTGCCTACAAAATGCACATTATGAATTTCCAATGGCCAAAAAAAAGTTTTTTTCAAAAATTGACAGTACCGGCCGGCCCTTGCAATTTTAAAACATGAAAATTTGGACAGATTTATGGAAATTTCTCCGTCTATGATCATATGACAGAAATATGGATTACTTTACCTTATTCGAAATGAAATTCCCTACAAAATGCACTTTATGAATTTCCAATAGCATGGAAAAAGTTTTTTTCAGAAATTGACTGTACCGGCCCTTGCAATTTTAAAACACGAAAATTTGGACAGATTTATGGAAATTTCTCCGTTTATGAACAAATGACAGAAATATGGATTAGTTTACCTTATTCGAAATGAAATTCCCTACAAAATGCACATTATGAATTTCCAATGGCATAAAAAAAAATTTTTTCAAAAATTGACAGTACCGGTCCTTGCAATTTAATTTGGACAGATTTATGGAAATTTCTCCGTCTATGAACAAATGACAGAAATATGGATTAGTTTACCTAATTCGAAATGAAATTGCCTACAAAATGCACATTATGAATTTCCAATGGCCAAAAAAAAGTTTTTTTCAAAAATTGACAGTACCGGCCGGCCCTTGCAATTTTAAAACATGAAAATTTGGACGGATTTATGGAAATTTCTCCGTCTATGAACAAATGACAGAAATATGGATTAGTTTACCTTATTCGAAATGAAATTGCCTACAAAATGCACATTATGAATTTCCAATGGCATAAAAAAAGTTTTTTTCAAAAATTGACAGTACCGGCCCTTGCAATTTTAAAACACGAAAATTTGGACAGATTTATGGAAATTTCTCCGTTTATGAACAAATGACAGAAATATGGATTAGTTTACCTTATTCGAAATGAAATTCCCAACAAAATGCACATTATGAATTTCCAATAGCATGAAAAAAGTTTTTTTCAAAAATTAACAGTACCGGCCCTTGCAATTTTAAAACACGAAAATTTGGACAGATTTATGGAAATTTCTCCGTCTATGAACAAATGACAGAAATATGGATTAGTTTACCTTATTCGAAATGAAATTCCCTACAAAATGCACATTATGAATTTCCAATGGCATGAAAAAAGTTTTTTTCAAAAATTGACAGTACCGGCCCTTAGGATTTTGAAACATGAAAATTTGGACGGATTTATGGAAATTTCTCCGTCTATGATCATATGAGAGAAATATGGATTAGTTTACCTTATTCGAAATTAAATTCCCTACAAAATGTACATTATGAATTTCCAATAGCATGAAAAAAGTTTTTTTCAAAAATTGACAGTACCGTTCCTTAGGATTTTGAAACATGAAAATTTGGACGGATTTATGGAAATTTCTCCGTCTATGAACAAATGACAGAAATATGGATTAGTTTACCTTATTCGAAATGAAATTGCCTACAAAATGCACATTATGAATTTCCAATGGCATAAAAAAAGTTTTTTTCAAAAATTGACAGTACCGGTCCTTGCAATTTAATTTGGACAGATTTATGGAAATTTCTCCGTCTATGATCATATGACAGAAATATGGATTAGTTTACCTTATTCGAAATGAAATTCCCTACAAAATGCACATTATGAATTTCCAATAGCATGAAAAAAGTTTTTTTCAGAAATTGACGGTACCGGCCCTTGCGATTTTAAAACACGAAAATTTGAACAGATTTATGGAAATTTCTCCGTTTATGAACAAATGACAGAAATATGGATTAGTTTACCTTATTCGAAATGAAATTCCCTACAAAATGCACATTATGAATTTCCAATAGCATGAAAAAAGTTTTTTTCAAAAATTGACAGTACCGGCCCTTGCAATTTTAAAACATGAAAATTTGGACAGATTTATGGAAATTTCTCCGTTTATGAACAAATGACAGAAATATGGATTAGTTTACCTTATTCGAAATGAAATTCCCTACAAAATGCACATTATGAATTTCCAATGGCATAAAAAAAAAATTTTTCAAAAATTGACAGTACCGGTCCTTGCAATTTAATTTGGACAGATTTATGGAAATTTCTCCGTCTATGAACAAATGACAGAAATATGGATTAGTTTACCTTATTCGAAATGAAATTGCCTACAAAATGCACATTATGAATTTCCAATGGCCAAAAAAAAGTTTTTTTCAAAAATTGACAGTACCGGCCGGCCCTTGCAATTTTAAAACATGAAAATTTGGACAGATTTATGGAAATTTCTCCGTCTATGATCATATGACAGAAATATGGATTACTTTACCTTATTCGAAATGAAATTCCCTACAAAATGCACTTTATGAATTTCCAATAGCATGGAAAAAGTTTTTTTCAGAAATTGACTGTACCGGCCCTTGCAATTTTAAAACACGAAAATTTGGACAGATTTATGGAAATTTCTCCGTTTATGAACAAATGACAGAAATATGGATTAGTTTACCTTATTCGAAATGAAATTCCCTACAAAATGCACATTATGAATTTCCAATGGCATAAAAAAAAAATTTTTCAAAAATTGACAGTACCGGTCCTTGCAATTTAATTTGGACAGATTTATGGAAATTTCTCCGTCTATGAACAAATGACAGAAATATGGATTAGTTTACCTAATTCGAAATGAAATTGCCTACAAAATGCACATTATGAATTTCCAATGGCCAAAAAAAAGTTTTTTTCAAAAATTGACAGTACCGGCCGGCCCTTGCAATTTTAAAACATGAAAATTTGGACGGATTTATGGAAATTTCTCCGTCTATGAACAAATGACAGAAATATGGATTAGTTTACCTTATTCGAAATGAAATTGCCTACAAAATGCACATTATGAATTTCCAATGGCATAAAAAAAGTTTTTTTCAAAAATTGACAGTACCGGCCCTTGCAATTTTAAAACACGAAAATTTGGACAGATTTATGGAAATTTCTCCGTTTATGAACAAATGACAGAAATATGGATTAGTTTACCTTATTCGAAATGAAATTCCCAACAAAATGCACATTATGAATTTCCAATAGCATGAAAAAAGTTTTTTTCAAAAATTAACAGTACCGGCCCTTGCAATTTTAAAACACGAAAATTTGGACAGATTTATGGAAATTTCTCCGTCTATGAACAAATGACAGAAATATGGATTAGTTTACCTTATTCGAAATGAAATTCCCTACAAAATGCACATTATGAATATCCAATACCATGAAAAAACTTTTTTTCAAAAATTGACAGTACCGGCCCTTAGGATTTTGAAACATGAAAATTTGGACGGATGTATGGAAATTTCTCCGTCTATGAACAAATGACAGAAATATGGATTAGTTTACCTTATTCGAAATGAAATTCCCAACAAAATGCACATTATGAATTTCCAATAGCATGAAAAAAGTTTTTTTCAAAAATTGACAGTACCGGCCCTTGCAATTTTAAAACATGAAAATTAGGACAGATTTATGGAAATTTCTCCGTCTATGAACAAATGACAGAAATATGGATTAGTTTACCTTATTCGAAATGAAATTGCCTACAAAATGCACATTATGAATTTCCAATAGCATGAAAAAAGTTTTTTTCAAAAATTGACAGTACCGGCCCTTAGGATTTTGAAACATGAAAATTTGGACGGATGTATGGAAATTTCTCCGTCTATGAACAAATGACAGAAATATGGATTAGTTTACCTTATTCGAAATGAAATTCCCAACAAAATGCACATTATGAATTTCCAATAGCATGAAAAAAGTTTTTTTCAAAAATTGACAGTACCGGCCCTTGCAATTTTAAAACACGAAAATTTGGACAGATTTATGGAAATTTCTCCGTCTATGAACAAATGACAGAAATATGGATTAGTTTACCTTATTCGAAATGAAATTCCCTACAAAATGCACATTATGAATATCCAATAGCATGAAAAAAGTTTTTTTCAAAAATTGACAGTACCGGCCCTTAGGATTTGAAACATGAAAATTTGGACGGATTTATGGAAATTTCTCCGTCTATGAACAAATGACAGAAATATGGATTAGTTTACCTTATTCGAAATGAAATTCCCTACAAAATGCACATTATGAATTTCGAATAGCATGAAAAAAGTTTTTTTCAAAAATTGACAGTACCGGCCCTTGCAATTTTAAAACATGAAAATTTGGACAGATTTATGGAAATTTCTCCGTCTATGATCATATGACAGAAATATGGATTAGTTTACCTTATTCGAAATGAAATTCCCTACAAAATGCACATTATGAATTTCCAATAGCATGAAAAAAGTTTTTTTCAGAAATTGACGGTACCGGCCCTTGCAATTTTAAAACACGAAAATTTGGACAGATTTATGGAAATTTCTCCGTTTATGAACAAATGACAGAAATATGGATTAGTTTACCTTATTCGAAATGAAATTCCCAACAAAATGCACATTATGAATTTCCAATAGCATGAAAAAAGTTTTTTTCAAAAATTGACAGTACCGGCCCTTGCAATTTTAAAACACGAAAATTTGGACAGATTTATGGAAATTTCTCCGTCTATGAACAAATGACAGAAATATGGATTAGTTTACCTTATTCGAAATGAAATTCCCTACAAAATGCACATTATGAATATCCAATAGCATGAAAAAAGTTTTTTTCAAAAATTGACAGTACCGGCCCTTGCAATTTTAAAACATGAAAATTTGGACAGATTTATGGAAATTTCTCCGTCTATGAACAAATGACAGAAATATGGATTAGTTTACCTTATTCGAAATGAAATTGCCTACAAAATGCACATTATGAATTTCCAATGGCCAAAAAAAAGTTTTTTTCAAAAATTGACAGTACCGGCCGGCCCTTGCAATTTTAAAACATGAAAATTTGGACAGATTTATGGAAATTTCTCCGTCTATGATCATATGACAGAAATATGGATTACTTTACCTTATTCGAAATGAAATTCCCTACAAAATGCACTTTATGAATTTCCAATAGCATGGAAAAAGTTTTTTTCAGAAATTGACTGTACCGGCCCTTGCAATTTTAA
The DNA here is from genome assembly GCF_987345545.1 of Pholcus phalangioides. Classification (NCBI taxonomy): domain Eukaryota; kingdom Metazoa; phylum Arthropoda; class Arachnida; order Araneae; family Pholcidae; genus Pholcus; species Pholcus phalangioides. Next base: position 9,592,203 of record NW_028301613.1, on the reverse strand, counting down.
AACACGAAAATTTGGACAGATTTATGGAAATTTCTCCGTTTATGAACAAATGACAGAAATATGGATTAGTTTACCTTATTCGAAATGAAATTCCCTACAAAATGCACATTATGAATTTCCAATGGCATAAAAAAAAATTTTTTCAAAAATTGACAGTACCGGTCCTTGCAATTTAATTTGGACAGATTTATGGAAATTTCTCCGTCTATGAACAAATGACAGAAATATGGATTAGTTTACCTAATTCGAAATGAAATTGCCTACAAAATGCACATTATGAATTTCCAATGGCCAAAAAAAAGTTTTTTTCAAAAATTGACAGTACCGGCCGGCCCTTGCAATTTTAAAACATGAAAATTTGGACGGATTTATGGAAATTTCTCCGTCTATGAACAAATGACAGAAATATGGATTAGTTTACCTTATTCGAAATGAAATTGCCTACAAAATGCACATTATGAATTTCCAATGGCATAAAAAAAGTTTTTTTCAAAAATTGACAGTACCGGCCCTTGCAATTTTAAAACACGAAAATTTGGACAGATTTATGGAAATTTCTCCGTTTATGAACAAATGACAGAAATATGGATTAGTTTACCTTATTCGAAATGAAATTCCCAACAAAATGCACATTATGAATTTCCAATAGCATGAAAAAAGTTTTTTTCAAAAATTAACAGTACCGGGGCCCTTGCAATTTTAAAACACGAAAATTTGGACAGATTTATGGAAATTTCTCCGTCTATGAACAAATGACAGAAATATGGATTAGTTTACCTTATTCGAAATGAAATTCCCTACAAAATGCACATTATGAATTTCCAATGGCATGAAAAAAGTTTTTTTCAAAAATTGACAGTACCGGCCCTTAGGATTTTGAAACATGAAAATTTGGACGGATTTATGGAAATTTCTCCGTCTATGATCATATGAGAGAAATATGGATTAGTTTACCTTATTCGAAATTAAATTCCCTACAAAATGTACATTATGAATTTCCAATAGCATGAAAAAAGTTTTTTTCAAAAATTGACAGTACCGTTCCTTAGGATTTTGAAACATGAAAATTTGGACAGATTTATGGAAATTTCTCCGTTTATGAACAAATGACAGAAATATGGATTAGTTTACCTTATTCGAAATGAAATTCCCTACAAAATGCACATTATGAATTTCCAATGGCATAAAAAAAAAATTTTTCAAAAATTGACAGTACCGGTCCTTGCAATTTAATTTGGACAGATTTATGGAAATTTCTCCGTCTATGAACAAATGACAGAAATATGGATTAGTTTACCTTATTCGAAATGAAATTGCCTACAAAATGCACATTATGAATTTCCAATGGCCAAAAAAAAGTTTTTTTCAAAAATTGACAGTACCGGCCGGCCCTTGCAATTTTAAAACATGAAAATTTGGACAGATTTATGGAAATTTCTCCGTCTATGATCATATGACAGAAATATGGATTACTTTACCTTATTCGAAATGAAATTCCCTACAAAATGCACTTTATGAATTTCCAATAGCATGGAAAAAGTTTTTTTCAGAAATTGACTGTACCGGCCCTTGCAATTTTAAAACACGAAAATTTGGACAGATTTATGGAAATTTCTCCGTTTATGAACAAATGACAGAAATATGGATTAGTTTACCTTATTCGAAATGAAATTCCCTACAAAATGCACATTATGAATTTCCAATGGCATAAAAAAAAATTTTTTCAAAAATTGACAGTACCGGTCCTTGCAATTTAATTTGGACAGATTTATGGAAATTTCTCCGTCTATGAACAAATGACAGAAATATGGATTAGTTTACCTAATTCGAAATGAAATTGCCTACAAAATGCACATTATGAATTTCCAATGGCCAAAAAAAAGTTTTTTTCAAAAATTGACAGTACCGGCCGGCCCTTGCAATTTTAAAACATGAAAATTTGGACGGATTTATGGAAATTTCTCCGTCTATGAACAAATGACAGAAATATGGATTAGTTTACCTTATTCGAAATGAAATTGCCTACAAAATGCACATTATGAATTTCCAATGGCATAAAAAAAGTTTTTTTCAAAAATTGACAGTACCGGCCCTTGCAATTTTAAAACACGAAAATTTGGACAGATTTATGGAAATTTCTCCGTTTATGAACAAATGACAGAAATATGGATTAGTTTACCTTATTCGAAATGAAATTCCCAACAAAATGCACATTATGAATTTCCAATAGCATGAAAAAAGTTTTTTTCAAAAATTAACAGTACCGGGGCCCTTGCAATTTTAAAACACGAAAATTTGGACAGATTTATGGAAATTTCTCCGTCTATGAACAAATGACAGAAATATGGATTAGTTTACCTTATTCGAAATGAAATTCCCTACAAAATGCACATTATGAATTTCCAATGGCATGAAAAAAGTTTTTTTCAAAAATTGACAGTACCGGCCCTTAGGATTTTGAAACATGAAAATTTGGACGGATTTATGGAAATTTCTCCGTCTATGATCATATGAGAGAAATATGGATTAGTTTACCTTATTCGAAATTAAATTCCCTACAAAATGTACATTATGAATTTCCAATAGCATGAAAAAAGTTTTTTTCAAAAATTGACAGTACCGTTCCTTAGGATTTTGAAACATGAAAATTTGGACGGATTTATGGAAATTTCTCCGTCTATGAACAAATGACAGAAATATGGATTAGTTTACCTTATTCGAAATGAAATTGCCTACAAAATGCACATTATGAATTTCCAATGGCATAAAAAAAGTTTTTTTCAAAAATTGACAGTACCGGTCCTTGCAATTTAATTTGGACAGATTTATGGAAATTTCTCCGTCTATGATCATATGACAGAAATATGGATTAGTTTACCTTATTCGAAATGAAATTCCCTACAAAATGCACATTATGAATTTCCAATAGCATGAAAAAAGTTTTTTTCAGAAATTGACGGTACCGGCCCTTGCGATTTTAAAACACGAAAATTTGAACAGATTTATGGAAATTTCTCCGTTTATGAACAAATGACAGAAATATGGATTAGTTTACCTTATTCGAAATGAAATTCCCTACAAAATGCACATTATGAATTTCCAATAGCATGAAAAAAGTTTTTTTCAAAAATTGACAGTACCGGCCCTTGCAATTTTAAAACACGAAAACTTGGACAGATTTATGGAAATTTCTCCGTCTATGAACAAATGACAGAAATATGGATTAGTTTACCTTATTCGAAATGAAATTCCCTACAAAATGCACATTATGAATTTCCAATGGCATAAAAAAAAAAATTTTCAAAAATTGACAGTACCGGTCCTTGCAATTTAATTTGGACAGATTTATGGAAATTTCTCCGTCTATGAACAAATGACAGAAATATGGATTAGTTTACCTTATTCGAAATGAAATTGCCTACAAAATGCACATTATGAATTTCCAATGGCCAAAAAAAAGTTTTTTTCAAAAATTGACAGTACCGGCCGGCCCTTCCAATTTTAAAACATGAAAATTTGGACAGATTTATGGAAATTTCTCCGTCTATGATCATATGACAGAAATATGGATTACTTTACCTTATTCGAAATGAAATTCCCTACAAAATGCACTTTATGAATTTCCAATAGCATGGAAAAAGTTTTTTTCAGAAATTGACTGTACCGGCCCTTGCAATTTTAAAACACGAAAATTTGGACAGATTTATGGAAATTTCTCCGTCTATGAACAAATGACAGAAATATGGATTAGTTTACCTTATTCGAAATGAAATTCCCTACAAAATGCACATTATGAATTTCCAATGGCATGAAAAAAGTTTTTTTCAAAAATTGACAGTACCGGCCCTTAGGATTTTGAAACATGAAAATTTGGACGGATTTATGGAAATTTCTCCGTCTATGATCATATGAGAGAAATATGGATTAGTTTACCTTATTCGAAGTTAAATTCCCTACAAAATGTACATTATGAATTTCCAATAGCATGAAAAAAGTTTTTTTCAAAAATTGACAGTACCGTTCCTTAGGATTTTGAAACATGAAAATTTGGACGGATTTATGGAAATTTCTCCGTCTATGAACAAATGACAGAAATATGGATTAGTTTACCTTATTCGAAATGAAATTGCCTACAAAATGCACATTATGAATTTCCAATGGCATAAAAAAAGTTTTTTTCAAAAATTGACAGTACCGGCCCTTGCAATTTTAAAACATGAAAATTTGGACAGATTTATGGAAATTTCTCCGTCTATGAACAAATGACAGAAATATGGATTACTTTACCTTATTCGAAATGAAATTCCCTACAAAATGCACATTATGAATTTCCAATAGCATGGAAAAAGTTTTTTTCAAAAATTGACAGTACCGGCCCTTGCAATTTTAAAACACGAAAATTTGGACAGATTTATGGAAATTTCTCCGTCTATGAACAAATGACAGAAATATGGATTAGTTTACCTTATTCGAAATGAAATTCCCTACAAAATGCACATTATGAATATCCAATACCATGAAAAAACTTTTTTTCAAAAATTGACAGTACCGGCCCTTAGGATTTTGAAACATGAAAATTTGGACGGATGTATGGAAATTTCTCCGTCTATGAACAAATGACAGAAATATGGATTAGTTTACCTTATTCGAAATGAAATTCCCAACAAAATGCACATTATGAATTTCCAATAGCATGAAAAAAGTTTTTTTCAAAAATTGACAGTACCGGCCCTTGCAATTTTAAAACATGAAAATTAGGACAGATTTATGGAAATTTCTCCGTCTATGAACAAATGACAGAAATATGGATTAGTTTACCTTATTCGAAATGAAATTGCCTACAAAATGCACATTATGAATTTCCAATAGCATGAAAAAAGTTTTTTTCAAAAATTGACAGTACCGGCCCTTAGGATTTTGAAACATGAAAATTTGGACGGATGTATGGAAATTTCTCCGTCTATCAACAAATGACAGAAATATGGATTAGTTTACCTTATTCGAAATGAAATTCCCAACAAAATGCACATTATGAATTTCCAATAGCATGAAAAAAGTTTTTTTCAAAAATTGACAGTACCGGCCCTTGCAATTTTAAAACACGAAAATTTGGACAGATTTATGGAAATTTCTCCGTCTATGAACAAATGACAGAAATATGGATTAGTTTACCTTATTCGAAATGAAATTCCCTACAAAATGCACATTATGAATATCCAATAGCATGAAAAAAGTTTTTTTCAAAAATTGACAGTACCGGCCCTTAGGATTTGAAACATGAAAATTTGGACGGATTTATGGAAATTTCTCCGTCTATGAACAAATGACAGAAATATGGATTAGTTTACCTTATTCGAAATGAAATTCCCTACAAAATGCACATTATGAATTTCGAATAGCATGAAAAAAGTTTTTTTCAAAAATTGACAGTACCGGCCCTTGCAATTTTAAAACATGAAAATTTGGACAGATTTATGGAAATTTCTCCGTCTATGATCATATGACAGAAATATGGATTAGTTTACCTTATTCGAAATGAAATTCCCTACAAAATGCACATTATGAATTTCCAATAGCATGAAAAAAGTTTTTTTCAGAAATTGACGGTACCGGCCCTTGCAATTTTAAAACACGAAAATTTGGACAGATTTATGGAAATTTCTCCGTTTATGAACAAATGACAGAAATATGGATTAGTTTACCTTATTCGAAATGAAATTCCCAACAAAATGCACATTATGAATTTCCAATAGCATGAAAAAAGTTTTTTCAAAAATTGACAGTACCGGCCATTGCAATTTTAAAACACGAAAATTTGGACAGATTTATGGAAATTTCTCCGTCTATGAACAAATGACAGAAATATGGATTAGTTTACCTTATTCGAAATGAAATTCCCTACAAAATGCACATTATGAATTTCCAATACCATGAAAAAACTTTTTTTCAAAAATTGACAGTACCGGCCCTTGCAATTTTAAAACATGAAAATTTGGACAGATTTATGGAAATTTCTCCGTCTATGAACAAATGACAGAAATATGGATTAGTTTACCTTATTCGAAATGAAATTGCCTACAAAATGCACATTATGAATTTCCAATAGCATGAAAAAAGTTTTTTTCAAAAATTGACAGTACCGGCCCTTAGGATTTTGAAACATGAAAATTTGGACGGATGTATGGAAATTTCTCCGTCTATGAACAAATGACAGAAATATGGATTAGTTTACCTTATTCGAAATGAAATTCCCAACAAAATGCACATTATGAATTTCCAATAGCATGAAAAAAGTTTTTTTCAAAAATTGACAGTACCGGCCCTTGCAATTTTAACACACGAAAATTTGGACAGATTTATGGAAATTTCTCCGTCTATGAACAAATGACAGAAATATGGATTAGTTTACCTTATTCGAAATGAAATTCCCTACAAAATGCACATTATGAATATCCAATAGCATGAAAAAAGTTTTTTTCAAAAATTGACAGTACCGGCTCTTAGGATTTGAAACATGAAAATTTGGACGGATTTATGGAAATTTCTCCGTCTATGAACAAATGACAGAAATATGGATTAGTTTACCTTATTCGAAATGAAATTCCCTACAAAATGCACATTATGAATTTCGAATAGCATGAAAAAAGTTTTTTTCAAAAATTGACAGTACCGGCCCTTGCAATTTTAAAACATGAAAATTTGGACAGATTTATGGAAATTTCTCCGTCTGTGATCATATGACAGAAATATGGATTAGTTTACCTTATTCGAAATGAAATTCCCTACAAAATGCACATTATGAATTTCCAATAGCATGAAAAAAGTTTTTTTCAAAAATTGACAGTACCGGCCCTTGCAATTTTAAAACATGAAAATTTGGACAGATTTATGGAAATTTCTCCGTCTATGAACAAATGACAGAAATATGGATTAGTTTACCTTATTCGAAATGAAATTGCCTACAAAATGCACATTATGAATTTCCAATGGCCAAAAAAAAGTTTTTTTCAAAAATTGACAGTACCGGCACTTAGGATTTTGAAACATGAAAATTTGGACGGATTTATGGAAATTTCTCCGTCTATGATCATATGACAGAAATATGGATGAGTTTACCTTATTCGAAATAAAATTCCCTACAAAATGCACATTATGAATTTCCAATAGCATGGAAAAAGTTTTTTTCAAAAATTGACAGTACCGGTCCTTGCAATTTAATATGGACAGATTTATGGAAATTTCTCCGTCTATGAACAAATGACAGAAATATGGATTAGTTTACCTTATTCGAAATGAAATTCCCTACAAAATGCACATTATGAATATCCAATAGCATGAAAAAAGTTTTTTTCAAAAATTGACAGTACCGGCCCTTGCAATTTTAAAACATGAAAATTTGGACAGATTTATGGAAATTTCTCCGTCTATGAACAAATGACAGAAATATGGATTAGTTTACCTTATTCGAAATGAAATTGCCTACAAAATGCACATTATGAATTTCCAATAGCATGAAAAAAGTTTTTTTCAAAAATTGACAGTACCGGCCCTTAGGATTTTGAAACATGAAAATTTGGACGGATGTATGGAAATTTCTCCGTCTATGAACAAATGACAGAAATATGGATTAGTTTACCTTATTCGAAATGAAATTGCCTACAAAATGCACATTATGAATTTCCAATGGCATAAAAAAAGTTTTTTTCAAAAATTGACAGTACCGTTCCTTAGGATTTTGAAACATGAAAATTTGGACGGATTTATGGAAATTTCTCCGTCTATGAACAAATGACAGAAATATGGATTAGTTTACCTTATTCGAAGTTAAATTCCCTACAAAATGTACATTATGAATTTCCAATAGCATGAAAAAAGTTTTTTTCAAAAATTGACAGTACCGTTCCTTAGGATTTTGAAACATGAAAATTTGGACGGATTTATGGAAATTTCTCCGTCTATGAACAAATGACAGAAATATGGATTAGTTTACCTTATTCGAAGTTAAATTCCCTACAAAATGTACATTATGAATTTCCAATAGCATGAAAAAAGTTTTTTTCAAAAATTGACAGTACCGTTCCTTAGGATTTTGAAACATGAAAATTTGGACGGATTTATGGAAATTTCTCCGTCTATGAACAAATGACAGAAATATGGATTAGTTTACCTTATTCGAAATGAAATTGCCTACAAAATGCACATTATGAATTTCCAATGGCATAAAAAAAGTTTTTTTCAAAAATTGACAGTACCGGCCCTTGCAATTTTAAAACATGAAAATTTGGACAGATTTATGGAAATTTCTCCGTCTATGAACAAATGACAGAAATATGGATTACTTTACCTTATTCGAAATGAAATTCCCTACAAAATGCACATTATGAATTTCCAATAGCATGGAAAAAGTTTTTTTCAAAAATTGACAGTACCGGCCCTTGCAATTTTAAAACACGAAAATTTGGACAGATTTATGGAAATTTCTCCGTCTATGAACAAATGACAGAAATATGGATTAGTTTACCTTATTCGAAATGAAATTCCCTACAAAATGCACATTATGAATATCCAATACCATGAAAAAACTTTTTTTCAAAAATTGACAGTACCGGCCCTTGCAATTTTAAAACATGAAAATTTGGACAGATTTATGGAAATTTCTCCGTCTATGAACAAATGACAGAAATATGGATTAGTTTACCTTATTCGAAATGAAATTGCCTACAAAATGCACATTATGAATTTCCAATAGCATGAAAAAAGTTTTTTTCAAAAATTGACAGTACCGGCCCTTAGGATTTTGAAACATGAAAATTTGGACGGATGTATGGAAATTTCTCCGTCTATGAACAAATGACAGAAATATGGATTAGTTTACCTTATTCGAAATGAAATTCCCAACAAAATGCACATTATGAATTTCCAATAGCATGAAAAAAGTTTTTTTCAAAAATTGACAGTACCGGCCCTTGCAATTTTAAAACATGAAAATTAGGACAGATTTATGGAAATTTCTCCGTCTATGAACAAATGACAGAAATATGGATTAGTTTACCTTATTCGAAATGAAATTGCCTACAAAATGCACATTATGAATTTCCAATAGCATGAAAAAAGTTTTTTTCAAAAATTGACAGTACCGGCCCTTAGGATTTTGAAACATGAAAATTTGGACGGATGTATGGAAATTTCTCCGTCTATGAACAAATGACAGAAATATGGATTAGTTTACCTTATTCGAAATGAAATTCCCAACAAAATGCACATTATGAATATCCAATAGCATGAAAAAAGTTTTTTTCAAAAATTGACAGTACCGGCCCTTAGGATTTGAAACATGAAAATTTGGACGGATTTATGGAAATTTCTCCGTCTATGAACAAATGACAGAAATATGGATTAGTTTACCTTATTCGAAATGAAATTCCCTACAAAATGCACATTATGAATTTCGAATAGCATGAAAAAAGTTTTTTTCAAAAATTGACAGTACCGGCCCTTGCAATTTTAAAACATGAAAATTTGGACAGATTTATGGAAATTTCTCCGTCTATGATCATATGACAGAAATATGGATTAGTTTACCTTATTCGAAATGAAATTCCCTACAAAATGCACATTATGAATTTCCAATAGCATGAAAAAAGTTTTTTTCAGAAATTGACGGTACCGGCCCTTGCAATTTTAAAACACGAAAATTTGGACAGATTTATGGAAATTTCTCCGTTTATGAACAAATGACAGAAATATGGATTAGTTTACCTTATTCGAAATGAAATTCCCAACAAAATGCACATTATGAATTTCCAATAGCATGAAAAAAGTTTTTTTCAAAAATTGACAGTACCGGCCCTTGCAATTTTAAAACACGAAAATTTGGACAGATTTATGGAAATTTCTCCGTCTATGAACAAATGACAGAAATATGGATTAGTTTACCTTATTCGAAATGAAATTCCCTACAAAATGCACATTATGAATTTCCAATACCATGAAAAAACTTTTTTTCAAAAATTGACAGTACCGGCCCTTGCAATTTTAAAACATGAAAATTTGGACAGATTTATGGAAATTTCTCCGTCTATGAACAAATGACAGAAATATGGATTAGTTTACCTTATTCGAAATGAAATTGCCTACAAAATGCACATTATGAATTTCCAATAGCATGAAAAAAGTTTTTTTCAAAAATTGACAGTACCGGGGCCCTTAGGATTTTGAAACATGAAAATTTGGACGGATGTATGGAAATTTCTCCGTCTATGAACAAATGACAGAAATATGGATTAGTTTACCTTATTCGAAATGAAATTCCCAACAAAATGCACATTATGAATTTCCAATAGCATGAAAAAAGTTTTTTTCAAAAATTGACAGTACCGGCCCTTGCAATTTTAACACACGAAAATTTGGACAGATTTATGGAAATTTCTACGTCTATGAACAAATGACAGAAATATGGATTAGTTTACCTTATTCGAAATGAAATTCCCTACAAAATGCACATTATGAATATCCAATAGCATGAAAAAAGTTTTTTTCAAAAATTGACAGTACCGGCCCTTAGGATTTGAAACATGAAAATTTGGACGGATTTATGGAAATTTCTCCGTCTATGAACAAATGACAGAAATATGGATTAGTTTACCTTATTCGAAATGAAATTCCCTACAAAATGCACATTATGAATTTCGAATAGCATGAAAAAAGTTTTTTTCAAAAATTGACAGTACCGGCCCTTGCAATTTTAAAACATGAAAATTTGGACAGATTTATGGAAATTTCTCCGTCTATGATCATATGACAGAAATATGGATTAGTTTACCTTATTCGAAATGAAATTCCCTACAAAATGCACATTATGAATTTCCAATAGCATGAAAAAAGTTTTTTTCAGAAATTGACGGTACCGGCCCTTGCAATTTTAAAACACGAAAATTTGGACAGATTTATGGAAATTTCTCCGTTTATGAACAAATGACAGAAATATGGATTAGTTTACCTTATTCGAAATGAAATTCCCAACAAAATGCACATTATGAATTTCCAATAGCATGAAAAAAGTTTTTTTCAAAAATTGACAGTACCGGCCCTTGCAATTTTAAAACACGAAAATTTGGACAGATTTATGGAAATTTCTCCGTCTATGAACAAATGACAGAAATATGGATTAGTTTACCTTATTCGAAATGAAATTCCCTACAAAATGCACATTATGAATTTCCAATACCATGAAAAAACTTTTTTTCAAAAATTGACAGTACCGGCCCTTGCAATTTTAAAACATGAAAATTTGGACAGATTTATGGAAATTTCTCCGTCTATGAACAAATGACAGAAATATGGATTAGTTTACCTTATTCGAAATGAAATTGCCTACAAAATGCACATTATGAATTTCCAATAGCATGAAAAAAGTTTTTTTCAAAAATTGACAGTACCGGGGCCCTTAGGATTTTGAAACATGAAAATTTGGACGGATGTATGGAAATTTCTCCGTCTATGAACAAATGACAGAAATATGGATTAGTTTACCTTATTCGAAATGAAATTCCCAACAAAATGCACATTATGAATTTCCAATAGCATGAAAAAAGTTTTTTTCAAAAATTGACAGTACCGGCCCTTGCAATTTTAACACACGAAAATTTGGACAGATTTATGGAAATTTCTCCGTCTATGAACAAATGACAGAAATATGGATTAGTTTACCTTATTCGAAATGAAATTCCCTACAAAATGCACATTATGAATATCCAATAGCATGAAAAAAGTTTTTTTCAAAAATTGACAGTACCGGCCCTTAGGATTTGAAACATGAAAATTTGGACGGATTTATGGAAATTTCTCCGTCTATGAACAAATGACAGAAATATGGATTAGTTTACCTTATTCGAAATGAAATTCCCTACAAAATGCACATTATGAATTTCGAATAGCATGAAAAAAGTTTTTTTCAAAAATTGACAGTACCGGCCCTTGCAATTTTAAAACATGAAAATTTGGACAGATTTATGGAAATTTCTCCGTCTATGATCATATGACAGAAATATGGATTAGTTTACCTTATTCGAAATGAAATTCCCTACAAAATGCACATTATGAATTTCCAATAGCATGAAAAAAGTTTTTTTCAGAAATTGACGGTACCGGCCCTTGCAATTTTAAAACACGAAAATTTGGACAGATTTATGGAAATTTCTCCGTTTATGAACAAATGACAGAAATATGGATTAGTTTACCTTATTCGAAATGAAATTCCCAACAAAATGCACATTATGAATTTCCAATAGCATGAAAAAAGTTTTTTTCAAAAATTGACAGTACCGGCCCTTGCAATTTTAAAACACGAAAATTTGGACAGATTTATGGAAATTTCTCCGTCTATGAACAAATGACAGAAATATGGATTAGTTTACCTTATTCGAAATGAAATTCCCTACAAAATGCACATTATGAATTTCCAATACCATGAAAAAACTTTTTTTCAAAAATTGACAGTACCGGCCCTTGCAATTTTAAAACATGAAAATTTGGACAGATTTATGGAAATTTCTCCGTCTATGAACAAATGACAGAAATATGGATTAGTTTACCTTATTCGAAATGAAATTGCCTACAAAATGCACATTATGAATTTCCAATAGCATGAAAAAAGTTTTTTTCAAAAATTGACAGTACCGGCCCTTAGGATTTTGAAACATGAAAATTTGGACGGATGTATGGAAATTTCTCCGTCTATGAACAAATGACAGAAATATGGATTAGTTTACCTTATTCGAAATGAAATTCCCAACAAAATGCACATTATGAATTTCCAATAGCATGAAAAAAGTTTTTTTCAAAAATTGACAGTACCGGCCCTTGCAATTTTAACACACGAAAATTTGGACAGATTTATGGAAATTTCTCCGTCTATGAACAAATGACAGAAATATGGATTAGTTTACCTTATTCGAAATGAAATTCCCTACAAAATGCACATTATGAATATCCAATAGCATGACAAAAGTTTTTTTCAAAAATTGACAGTACCGGCTCTTAGGATTTGAAACATGAAAATTTGGACGGATTTATGGAAATTTCTCCGTCTATGAACAAATGACAGAAATATGGATTAGTTTACCTTATTCGAAATGAAATTCCCTACAAAATGCACATTATGAATTTCGAATAGCATGAAAAAAGTTTTTTTCAAAAATTGACAGTACCGGCCCTTGCAATTTTAAAACATGAAAATTTGGACAGATTTATGGAAATTTCTCCGTCTGTGATCATATGACAGAAATATGGATTAGTTTACCTTATTCGAAATGAAATTCCCTACAAAATGCACATTATGAATTTCCAATAGCATGAAAAAAGTTTTTTTCAAAAATTGACAGTACCGGCCCTTGCAATTTTAAAACATGAAAATTTGGACAGATTTATGGAAATTTCTCCGTCTATGAACAAATGACAGAAATATGGATTAGTTTACCTTATTCGAAATGAAATTGCCTACAAAATGCACATTATGAATTTCCAATGGCCAAAAAAAAGTTTTTTTCAAAAATTGACAGTACCGGCACTTAGGATTTTGAAACATGAAAATTTGGACGGATTTATGGAAATTTCTCCGTCTATGATCATATGACAGAAATATGGATGAGTTTACCTTATTCGAAATAAAATTCCCTACAAAATGCACATTATGAATTTCCAATAGCATGGAAAAAGTTTTTTTCAAAAATTGACAGTACCGGTCCTTGCAATTTAATATGGACAGATTTATGGAAATTTCTCCGTCTATGAACAAATGACAGAAATATGGATTAGTTTACCTTATTCGAAATGAAATTCCCTACAAAATGCACATTATGAATATCCAATAGCATGAAAAAAGTTTTTTTCAAAAATTGACAGTACCGGCCCTTGCAATTTTAAAACATGAAAATTTGGACAGATTTATGGAAATTTCTCCGTCTATGAACAAATGACAGAAATATGGATTAGTTTACCTTATTCGAAATGAAATTGCCTACAAAATGCACATTATGAATTTCCAATAGCATGAAAAAAGTTTTTTTCAAAAATTGACAGTACCGGCCCTTAGGATTTTGAAACATGAAAATTTGGACGGATGTATGGAAATTTCTCCGTCTATGAACAAATGACAGAAATATGGATTAGTTTACCTTATTCGAAATGAAATTGCCTACAAAATGCACATTATGAATTTCCAATGGCATAAAAAAAGTTTTTTTCAAAAATTGACAGTACCGTTCCTTAGGATTTTGAAACATGAAAATTTGGACGGATTTATGGAAATTTCTCCGTCTATGAACAAATGACAGAAATATGGATTAGTTTACCTTATTCGAAGTTAAATTCCCTACAAAATGTACATTATGAATTTCCAATAGCATGAAAAAAGTTTTTTTCAAAAATTGACAGTACCGTTCCTTAGGATTTTGAAACATGAAAATTTGGACGGATTTATGGAAATTTCTCCGTCTATGAACAAATGACAGAAATATGGATTAGTTTACCTTATTCGAAGTTAAATTCCCTACAAAATGTACATTATGAATTTCCAATAGCATGAAAAAAGTTTTTTTCAAAAATTGACAGTACCGTTCCTTAGGATTTTGAAACATGAAAATTTGGACGGATTTATGGAAATTTCTCCGTCTATGAACAAATGACAGAAATATGGATTAGTTTACCTTATTCGAAATGAAATTGCCTACAAAATGCACATTATGAATTTCCAATGGCATAAAAAAAGTTTTTTTCAAAAATTGACAGTACCGGCCCTTGCAATTTTAAAACATGAAAATTTGGACAGATTTATGGAAATTTCTCCGTCTATGAACAAATGACAGAAATATGGATTACTTTACCTTATTCGAAATGAAATTCCCTACAAAATGCACATTATGAATTTCCAATAGCATGGAAAAAGTTTTTTTCAAAAATTGACAGTACCGGCCCTTGCAATTTTAAAACACGAAAATTTGGACAGATTTATGGAAATTTCTCCGTCTATGAACAAATGACAGAAATATGGATTAGTTTACCTTATTCGAAATGAAATTCCCTACAAAATGCACATTATGAATATCCAATACCATGAAAAAACTTTTTTTCAAAAATTGACAGTACCGGCCCTTGCAATTTTAAAACATGAAAATTAGGACAGATTTATGGAAATTTCTCCGTCTATGAACAAATGACAGAAATATGGATTAGTTTACCTTATTCGAAATGAAATTGCCTACAAAATGCACATTATGAATTTCCAATAGCATGAAAAAAGTTTTTTTCAAAAATTGACAGTACCGGCCCTTAGGATTTTGAAACATGAAAATTTGGACGGATGTATGGAAATTTCTCCGTCTATGAACAAATGACAGAAATATGGATTAGTTTACCTTATTCGAAATGAAATTCCCAACAAAATGCACATTATGAATTTCCAATAGCATGAAAAAAGTTTTTTTCAAAAATTG
Organism: Pholcus phalangioides; assembly: GCF_987345545.1. Lineage (NCBI taxonomy): Eukaryota > Metazoa > Arthropoda > Arachnida > Araneae > Pholcidae > Pholcus > Pholcus phalangioides. Next base: position 9,576,712 of record NW_028301613.1, on the reverse strand, counting down.
ACAGTACCGGCCCTTGCAATTTTAAAACACGAAAATTTGGACAGATTTATGGAAATTTCTCCGTCTATGAACAAATGACAGAAATATGGATTAGTTTACCTTATTCGAAATGAAATTCCCTAGAAAATGCACATTATGAATATCCAATAGCATGAAAAAAGTTTTTTTCAAAAATTGACAGTACCGGCCCTTAGGATTTGAAACATGAAAATTTGGACGGATTTATGGAAATTTCTCCGTCTATGAACAAATGACAGAAATATGGATTAGTTTACCTTATTCGAAATGAAATTCCCTACAAAATGCACATTATGAATTTCGAATAGCATGAAAAAAGTTTTTTTCAAAAATTGACAGTACCGGCCCTTGCAATTTTAAAACATGAAAATTTGGACAGATTTATGGAAATTTCTCCGTCTATGATCATATGACAGAAATATGGATTAGTTTACCTTATTCGAAATGAAATTCCCTACAAAATGCACATTATGAATTTCCAATAGCATGAAAAAAGTTTTTTTCAGAAATTGACGGTACCGGCCCTTGCAATTTTAAAACACGAAAATTTGGACAGATTTATGGAAATTTCTCCGTTTATGAACAAATGACAGAAATATGGATTAGTTTACCTTATTCGAAATGAAATTCCCAACAAAATGCACATTATGAATTTCCAATAGCATGAAAAAAGTTTTTTTCAAAAATTGACAGTACCGGCCCTTGCAATTTTAAAACACGAAAATTTGGACAGATTTATGGAAATTTCTCCGTCTATGAACAAATGACAGAAATATGGATTAGTTTACCTTATTCGAAGTTAAATTCCCTACAAAATGTACATTATGAATTTCCAATAGCATGAAAAAAGTTTTTTTCAAAAATTGACAGTACCGTTCCTTAGGATTTTGAAACATGAAAATTTGGACGGATTTATGGAAATTTCTCCGTCTATGAACAAATGACAGAAATATGGATTAGTTTACCTTATTCGAAATGAAATTGCCTACAAAATGCACATTATGAATTTCCAATGGCATAAAAAAAGTTTTTTTCAAAAATTGACAGTACCGGCCCTTGCAATTTTAAAACATGAAAATTTGGACAGATTTATGGAAATTTCTCCGTCTATGAACAAATGACAGAAATATGGATTACTTTACCTTATTCGAAATGAAATTCCCTACAAAATGCACATTATGAATTTCCAATAGCATGGAAAAAGTTTTTTTCAAAAATTGACAGTACCGGCCCTTGCAATTTTAAAACACGAAAATTTGGACAGATTTATGGAAATTTCTCCGTCTATGAACAAATGACAGAAATATGGATTAGTTTACCTTATTCGAAATGAAATTCCCTACAAAATGCACATTATGAATATCCAATACCATGAAAAAACTTTTTTTCAAAAATTGACAGTACCGGCCCTTGCAATTTTAAAACATGAAAATTAGGACAGATTTATGGAAATTTCTCCGTCTATGAACAAATGACAGAAATATGGATTAGTTTACCTTATTCGAAATGAAATTGCCTACAAAATGCACATTATGAATTTCCAATAGCATGAAAAAAGTTTTTTTCAAAAATTGACAGTACCGGCCCTTAGGATTTTGAAACATGAAAATTTGGACGGATGTATGGAAATTTCTCCGTCTATGAACAAATGACAGAAATATGGATTAGTTTACCTTATTCGAAATGAAATTCCCAACAAAATGCACATTATGAATTTCCAATAGCATGAAAAAAGTTTTTTTCAAAAATTGACAGTACCGGCCCTTGCAATTTTAAAACACGAAAATTTGGACAGATTTATGGAAATTTCTCCGTCTATGAACAAATGACAGAAATATGGATTAGTTTACCTTATTCGAAATGAAATTCCCTACAAAATGCACATTATGAATATCCAATAGCATGAAAAAAGTTTTTTTCAAAAATTGACAGTACCGGCCCTTAGGATTTGAAACATGAAAATTTGGACGGATTTATGGAAATTTCTCCGTCTATGAACAAATGACAGAAATATGGATTAGTTTACCTTATTCGAAATGAAATTCCCTACAAAATGCACATTATGAATTTCGAATAGCATGAAAAAAGTTTTTTTCAAAAATTGACAGTACCGGCCCTTAGGATTTTGAAACATGAAAATTTGGACGGATGTATGGAAATTTCTCCGTCTATGAACAAATGACAGAAATATGGATTAGTTTACCTTATTCGAAATGAAATTGCCTACAAAATGCACATTATGAATTTCCAATGGCATAAAAAAAGTTTTTTTCAAAAATTGACAGTACCGGCCCTTAGGATTTTGAAACATGAAAATTTGGACGGATGTATGGAAATTTCTCCGTCTATGAACAAATGACAGAAATATGGATTAGTTTACCTTATTCGAAATGAAATTGCCTACAAAATGCACATTATGAATTTCCAATGGCATAAAAAAAGTTTTTTTCAAAAATTGACAGTACCGTTCCTTAGGATTTTGAAACATGAAAATTTGGACGGATTTATGGAAATTTCTCCGTCTATGAACAAATGACAGAAATATGGATTAGTTTACCTTATTCGAAGTTAAATTCCCTACAAAATGTACATTATGAATTTCCAATAGCATGAAAAAAGTTTTTTTCAAAAATTGACAGTACCGTTCCTTAGGATTTTGAAACATGAAAATTTGGACGGATTTATGGAAATTTCTCCGTCTATGAACAAATGACAGAAATATGGATTAGTTTACCTTATTCGAAGTTAAATTCCCTACAAAATGTACATTATGAATTTCCAATAGCATGAAAAAAGTTTTTTTCAAAAATTGACAGTACCGTTCCTTAGGATTTTGAAACATGAAAATTTGGACGGATTTATGGAAATTTCTCCGTCTATGAACAAATGACAGAAATATGGATTAGTTTACCTTATTCGAAATGAAATTGCCTACAAAATGCACATTATGAATTTCCAATGGCATAAAAAAAGTTTTTTTCAAAAATTGACAGTACCGGCCCTTGCAATTTTAAAACATGAAAATTTGGACAGATTTATGGAAATTTCTCCGTCTATGAACAAATGACAGAAATATGGATTACTTTACCTTATTCGAAATGAAATTCCCTACAAAATGCACATTATGAATTTCCAATAGCATGGAAAAAGTTTTTTTCAAAAATTGACAGTACCGGCCCTTGCAATTTTAAAACACGAAAATTTGGACAGATTTATGGAAATTTCTCCGTCTATGAACAAATGACAGAAATATGGATTAGTTTACCTTATTCGAAATGAAATTCCCTACAAAATGCACATTATGAATATCCAATACCATGAAAAAACTTTTTTTCAAAAATTGACAGTACCGGCCCTTGCAATTTTAAAACATGAAAATTTGGACAGATTTATGGAAATTTCTCCGTCTATGAACAAATGACAGAAATATGGATTAGTTTACCTTATTCGAAATGAAATTGCCTACAAAATGCACATTATGAATTTCCAATAGCATGAAAAAAGTTTTTTTCAAAAATTGACAGTACCGGCCCTTAGGATTTTGAAACATGAAAATTTGGACGGATGTATGGAAATTTCTCCGTCTATGAACAAATGACAGAAATATGGATTAGTTTACCTTATTCGAAATGAAATTCCCAACAAAATGCACATTATGAATTTCCAATAGCATGAAAAAAGTTTTTTTCAAAAATTGACAGTACCGGCCCTTGCAATTTTAAAACATGAAAATTAGGACAGATTTATGGAAATTTCTCCGTCTATGAACAAATGACAGAAATATGGATTAGTTTACCTTATTCGAAATGAAATTGCCTACAAAATGCACATTATGAATTTCCAATAGCATGAAAAAAGTTTTTTTCAAAAATTGACAGTACCGGCCCTTAGGATTTTGAAACATGAAAATTTGGACGGATGTATGGAAATTTCTCCGTCTATGAACAAATGACAGAAATATGGATTAGTTTACCTTATTCGAAATGAAATTCCCAACAAAATGCACATTATGAATTTCCAATAGCATGAAAAAAGTTTTTTTCAAAAATTGACAGTACCGGCCCTTGCAATTTTAAAACACGAAAATTTGGACAGATTTATGGAAATTTCTCCGTCTATGAACAAATGACAGAAATATGGATTAGTTTACCTTATTCGAAATGAAATTCCCTACAAAATGCACATTATGAATATCCAATAGCATGAAAAAAGTTTTTTTCAAAAATTGACAGTACCGGCCCTTAGGATTTGAAACATGAAAATTTGGACGGATTTATGGAAATTTCTCCGTCTATGAACAAATGACAGAAATATGGATTAGTTTACCTTATTCGAAATGAAATTCCCTACAAAATGCACATTATGAATTTCCAATAGCATGAAAAAAGTTTTTTTCAAAAATTGACAGTACCGGCCCTTGCAATTTTAAAACATGAAAATTAGGACAGATTTATGGAAATTTCTCCGTCTATGAACAAATGACAGAAATATGGATTAGTTTACCTTATTCGAAATGAAATTGCCTACAAAATGCACATTATGAATTTCCAATAGCATGAAAAAAGTTTTTTTCAAAAATTGACAGTACCGGCCCTTAGGATTTTGAAACATGAAAATTTGGACGGATGTATGGAAATTTCTCCGTCTATGAACAAATGACAGAAATATGGATTAGTTTACCTTATTCGAAATGAAATTCCCAACAAAATGCACATTATGAATTTCCAATAGCATGAAAAAAGTTTTTTTCAAAAATTGACAGTACCGGCCCTTGCAATTTTAAAACACGAAAATTTGGACAGATTTATGGAAATTTCTCCGTCTATGAACAAATGACAGAAATATGGATTAGTTTACCTTATTCGAAATGAAATTCCCTACAAAATGCACATTATGAATATCCAATAGCATGAAAAAAGTTTTTTTCAAAAATTGACAGTACCGGCCCTTAGGATTTGAAACATGAAAATTTGGACGGATTTATGGAAATTTCTCCGTCTATGAACAAATGACAGAAATATGGATTAGTTTACCTTATTCGAAATGAAATTCCCTACAAAATGCACATTATGAATTTCGAATAGCATGAAAAAAGTTTTTTTCAAAAATTGACAGTACCGGCCCTTGCAATTTTAAAACATGAAAATTTGGACAGATTTATGGAAATTTCTCCGTCTATGATCATATGACAGAAATATGGATTAGTTTACCTTATTCGAAATGAAATTCCCTACAAAATGCACATTATGAATTTCCAATAGCATGAAAAAAGTTTTTTTCAGAAATTGACGGTACCGGCCCTTGCAATTTTAAAACACGAAAATTTGGACAGATTTATGGAAATTTCTCCGTTTATGAACAAATGACAGAAATATGGATTAGTTTACCTTATTCGAAATGAAATTCCCAACAAAATGCACATTATGAATTTCCAATAGCATGAAAAAAGTTTTTTTCAAAAATTGACAGTACCGGCCCTTGCAATTTTAAAACACGAAAATTTGGACAGATTTATGGAAATTTCTCCGTCTATAAACAAATGACAGAAATATGGATTAGTTTACCTTATTCGAAATGAAATTCCCTACAAAATGCACATTATGAATTTCCAATACCATGAAAAAACTTTTTTTCAAAAATTGACAGTACCGGCCCTTGCAATTTTAAAACATGAAAATTTGGACAGATTTATGGAAATTTCTCCGTCTATGAACAAATGACAGAAATATGGATTAGTTTACCTTATTCGAAATGAAATTGCCTACAAAATGCACATTATGAATTTCCAATAGCATGAAAAAAGTTTTTTTCAAAAATTGACAGTACCGGGGCCCTTAGGATTTTGAAACATGAAAATTTGGACGGATGTATGGAAATTTCTCCGTCTATGAACAAATGACAGAAATATGGATTAGTTTACCTTATTCGAAATGAAATTCCCAACAAAATGCACATTATGAATTTCCAATAGCATGAAAAAAGTTTTTTTCAAAAATTGACAGTACCGGCCCTTGCAATTTTAACACACGAAAATTTGGACAGATTTATGGAAATTTCTCCGTCTATGAACAAATGACAGAAATATGGATTAGTTTACCTTATTCGAAATGAAATTCCCTACAAAATGCACATTATGAATATCCAATAGCATGAAAAAAGTTTTTTTCAAAAATTGACAGTACCGGCCCTTAGGATTTGAAACATGAAAATTTGGACGGATTTATGGAAATTTCTCCGTCTATGAACAAATGACAGAAATATGGATTAGTTTACCTTATTCGAAATGAAATTCCCTACAAAATGCACATTATGAATTTCGAATAGCATGAAAAAAGTTTTTTTCAAAAATTGACAGTACCGGCCCTTGCAATTTTAAAACATGAAAATTTGGACAGATTTATGGAAATTTCTCCGTCTATGATCATATGACAGAAATATGGATTAGTTTACCTTATTCGAAATGAAATTCCCTACAAAATGCACATTATGAATTTCCAATAGCATGAAAAAAGTTTTTTTCAGAAATTGACGGTACCGGCCCTTGCAATTTTAAAACACGAAAATTTGGACAGATTTATGGAAATTTCTCCGTTTATGAACAAATGACAGAAATATGGATTAGTTTACCTTATTCGAAATGAAATTCCCAACAAAATGCACATTATGAATTTCCAATAGCATGAAAAAAGTTTTTTTCAAAAATTGACAGTACCGGCCCTTGCAATTTTAAAACACGAAAATTTGGACAGATTTATGGAAATTTCTCCGTCTATGAACAAATGACAGAAATATGGATTAGTTTACCTTATTCGAAATGAAATTCCCTACAAAATGCACATTATGAATTTCCAATACCATGAAAAAACTTTTTTTCAAAAATTGACAGTACCGGCCCTTGCAATTTTAAAACATGAAAATTTGGACAGATTTATGGAAATTTCTCCGTCTATGAACAAATGACAGAAATATGGATTAGTTTACCTTATTCGAAATGAAATTGCCTACAAAATGCACATTATGAATTTCCAATAGCATGAAAAAAGTTTTTTTCAAAAATTGACAGTACCGGCCCTTAGGATTTTGAAACATGAAAATTTGGACGGATGTATGGAAATTTCTCCGTCTATGAACAAATGACAGAAATATGGATTAGTTTACCTTATTCGAAATGAAATTCCCAACAAAATGCACATTATGAATTTCCAATAGCATGAAAAAAGTTTTTTTCAAAAATTGACAGTACCGGCCCTTGCAATTTTAACACACGAAAATTTGGACAGATTTATGGAAATTTCTCCGTCTATGAACAAATGACAGAAATATGGATTTAGTTTACCTTATTCGAAATGAAATTCCCTACAAAATGCACATTATGAATATCCAATAGCATGACAAAAGTTTTTTTCAAAAATTGACAGTACCGGCTCTTAGGATTTGAAACATGAAAATTTGGACGGATTTATGGAAATTTCTCCGTCTATGAACAAATGACAGAAATATGGATTAGTTTACCTTATTCGAAATGAAATTCCCTACAAAATGCACATTATGAATTTCGAATAGCATGAAAAAAGTTTTTTTCAAAAATTGACAGTACCGGCCCTTGCAATTTTAAAACATGAAAATTTGGACAGATTTATGGAAATTTCTCCGTCTGTGATCATATGACAGAAATATGGATTAGTTTACCTTATTCGAAATGAAATTCCCTACAAAATGCACATTATGAATTTCCAATAGCATGAAAAAAGTTTTTTTCAAAAATTGACAGTACCGGCCCTTGCAATTTTAAAACATGAAAATTTGGACAGATTTATGGAAATTTCTCCGTCTATGAACAAATGACAGAAATATGGATTAGTTTACCTTATTCGAAATGAAATTGCCTACAAAATGCACATTATGAATTTCCAATGGCCAAAAAAAAGTTTTTTTCAAAAATTGACAGTACCGGCACTTAGGATTTTGAAACATGAAAATTTGGACGGATTTATGGAAATTTCTCCGTCTATGATCATATGACAGAAATATGGATGAGTTTACCTTATTCGAAATAAAATTCCCTACAAAATGCACATTATGAATTTCCAATAGCATGGAAAAAGTTTTTTTCAAAAATTGACAGTACCGGTCCTTGCAATTTAATATGGACAGATTTATGGAAATTTCTCCGTCTATGAACAAATGACAGAAATATGGATTAGTTTACCTTATTCGAAATGAAATTCCCTACAAAATGCACATTATGAATATCCAATAGCATGAAAAAAGTTTTTTTCAAAAATTGACAGTACCGGCCCTTGCAATTTTAAAACATGAAAATTTGGACAGATTTATGGAAATTTCTCCGTCTATGAACAAATGACAGAAATATGGATTAGTTTACCTTATTCGAAATGAAATTGCCTACAAAATGCACATTATGAATTTCCAATAGCATGAAAAAAGTTTTTTTCAAAAATTGACAGTACCGGCCCTTAGGATTTTGAAACATGAAAATTTGGACGGATGTATGGAAATTTCTCCGTCTATGAACAAATGACAGAAATATGGATTAGTTTACCTTATTCGAAATGAAATTGCCTACAAAATGCACATTATGAATTTCCAATGGCATAAAAAAAGTTTTTTTCAAAAATTGACAGTACCGTTCCTTAGGATTTTGAAACATGAAAATTTGGACGGATTTATGGAAATTTCTCCGTCTATGAACAAATGACAGAAATATGGATTAGTTTACCTTATTCGAAGTTAAATTCCCTACAAAATGTACATTATGAATTTCCAATAGCATGAAAAAAGTTTTTTTCAAAAATTGACAGTACCGTTCCTTAGGATTTTGAAACATGAAAATTTGGACGGATTTATGGAAATTTCTCCGTCTATGAACAAATGACAGAAATATGGATTAGTTTACCTTATTCGAAGTTAAATTCCCTACAAAATGTACATTATGAATTTCCAATAGCATGAAAAAAGTTTTTTTCAAAAATTGACAGTACCGGCCCTTGCAATTTTAAAACATGAAAATTTGGACAGATTTATGGAAATTTCTCCGTCTATGAACAAATGACAGAAATATGGATTACTTTACCTTATTCGAAATGAAATTCCCTACAAAATGCACATTATGAATTTCCAATAGCATGGAAAAAGTTTTTTTCAAAAATTGACAGTACCGGCCCTTGCAATTTTAAAACACGAAAATTTGGACAGATTTATGGAAATTTCTCCGTCTATGAACAAATGACAGAAATATGGATTAGTTTACCTTATTCGAAATGAAATTCCCTACAAAATGCACATTATGAATATCCAATACCATGAAAAAACTTTTTTTCAAAAATTGACAGTACCGGCCCTTGCAATTTTAAAACATGAAAATTAGGACAGATTTATGGAAATTTCTCCGTCTATGAACAAATGACAGAAATATGGATTAGTTTACCTTATTCGAAATGAAATTGCCTACAAAATGCACATTATGAATTTCCAATAGCATGAAAAAAGTTTTTTTCAAAAATTGACAGTACCGGCCCTTAGGATTTTGAAACATGAAAATTTGGACGGATGTATGGAAATTTCTCCGTCTATGAACAAATGACAGAAATATGGATTAGTTTACCTTATTCGAAATGAAATTCCCAACAAAATGCACATTATGAATTTCCAATAGCATGAAAAAAGTTTTTTTCAAAAATTGACAGTACCGGCCCTTGCAATTTTAAAACACGAAAATTTGGACAGATTTATGGAAATTTCTCCGTCTATGAACAAATGACAGAAATATGGATTAGTTTACCTTATTCGAAATGAAATTCCCTACAAAATGCACATTATGAATATCCAATAGCATGAAAAAAGTTTTTTTCAAAAATTGACAGTACCGGCCCTTAGGATTTGAAACATGAAAATTTGGACGGATTTATGGAAATTTCTCCGTCTATGAACAAATGACAGAAATATGGATTAGTTTACCTTATTCGAAATGAAATTCCCTACAAAATGCACATTATGAATTTCGAATAGCATGAAAAAAGTTTTTTTCAAAAATTGACAGTACCGGCCCTTGCAATTTTAAAACATGAAAATTTGGACAGATTTATGGAAATTTCTCCGTCTATGATCATATGACAGAAATATGGATTAGTTTACCTTATTCGAAATGAAATTCCCTACAAAATGCACATTATGAATTTCCAATAGCATGAAAAAAGTTTTTTTCAGAAATTGACGGTACCGGCCCTTGCAATTTTAAAACACGAAAATTTGGACAGATTTATGGAAATTTCTCCGTTTATGAACAAATGACAGAAATATGGATTAGTTTACCTTATTCGAAATGAAATTCCCAACAAAATGCACATTATGAATTTCCAATAGCATGAAAAAAGTTTTTTTCAAAAATTGACAGTACCGGCCCTTGCAATTTTAAAACACGAAAATTTGGACAGATTTATGGAAATTTCTCCGTCTATGAACAAATGACAGAAATATGGATTAGTTTACCTTATTCGAAGTTAAATTCCCTACAAAATGTACATTATGAATTTCCAATAGCATGAAAAAAGTTTTTTTCAAAAATTGACAGTACCGTTCCTTAGGATTTTGAAACATGAAAATTTGGACGGATTTATGGAAATTTCTCCGTCTATGAACAAATGACAGAAATATGGATTAGTTTACCTTATTCGAAATGAAATTGCCTACAAAATGCACATTATGAATTTCCAATGGCATAAAAAAAGTTTTTTTCAAAAATTGACAGTACCGGCCCTTGCAATTTTAAAACATGAAAATTTGGACAGATTTATGGAAATTTCTCCGTCTATGAACAAATGACAGAAATATGGATTACTTTACCTTATTCGAAATGAAATTCCCTACAAAATGCACATTATGAATTTCCAATAGCATGGAAAAAGTTTTTTTCAAAAATTGACAGTACCGGCCCTTGCAATTTTAAAACACGAAAATTTGGACAGATTTATGGAAATTTCTCCGTCTATGAACAAATGACAGAAATATGGATTAGTTTACCTTATTCGAAATGAAATTCCCTACAAAATGCACATTATGAATATCCAATACCATGAAAAAACTTTTTTTCAAAAATTGACAGTACCGGCCCTTGCAATTTTAAAACATGAAAATTAGGACAGATTTATGGAAATTTCTCCGTCTATGAACAAATGACAGAAATATGGATTAGTTTACCTTATTCGAAATGAAATTGCCTACAAAATGCACATTATGAATTTCCAATAGCATGAAAAAAGTTTTTTTCAAAAATTGACAGTACCGGCCCTTAGGATTTTGAAACATGAAAATTTGGACGGATGTATGGAAATTTCTCCGTCTATGAACAAATGACAGAAATATGGATTAGTTTACCTTATTCGAAATGAAATTCCCAACAAAATGCACATTATGAATTTCCAATAGCATGAAAAAAGTTTTTTTCAAAAATTGACAGTACCGGCCCTTGCAATTTTAAAACACGAAAATTTGGACAGATTTATGGAAATTTCTCCGTCTATGAACAAATGACAGAAATATGGATTAGTTTACCTTATTCGAAATGAAATTCCCTACAAAATGCACATTATGAATATCCAATAGCATGAAAAAAGTTTTTTTCAAAAATTGACAGTACCGGCCCTTAGGATTTGAAACATGAAAATTTGGACGGATTTATGGAAATTTCTCCGTCTATGAACAAATGACAGAAATATGGATTAGTTTACCTTATTCGAAATGAAATTCCCTACAAAATGCACATTATGAATTTCGAATAGCATGAAAAAAGTTTTTTTCAAAAATTGACAGTACCGGCCCTTGCAATTTTAAAACATGAAAATTTGGACAGATTTATGGAAATTTCTCCGTCTATGATCATATGACAGAAATATGGATTAGTTTACCTTATTCGAAATGAAATTCCCTACAAAATGCACATTATGAATTTCCAATAGCATGAAAAAAGTTTTTTTCAGAAATTGACGGTACCGGCCCTTGCAATTTTAAAACACGAAAATTTGGACAGATTTATGGAAATTTCTCCGTTTATGAACAAATGACAGAAATATGGATTAGTTTACCTTATTCGAAATGAAATTCCCAACAAAATGCACATTATGAATTTCCAATAGCATGAAAAAAGTTTTTTTCAAAAATTGACAGTACCGGCCCTTGCAATTTTAAAACACGAAAATTTGGACAGATTTATGGAAATTTCTCCGTCTATGAACAAATGACAGAAATATGGATTAGTTTACCTTATTCGAAATGAAATTCCCTACAAAATGCACATTATGAATTTCCAATACCATGAAAAAACTTTTTTTCAAAAATTGACAGTACCGGCCCTTGCAATTTTAAAACATGAAAATTTGGACAGATTTATGGAAATTTCTCCGTCTATGAACAAATGACAGAAATATGGATTAGTTTACCTTATTCGAAATGAAATTGCCTACAAAATGCACATTATGAATTTCCAATAGCATGAAAAAAGTTTTTTTCAAAAATTGACAGTACCGGGGCCCTTAGGATTTTGAAACATGAAAATTTGGACGGATGTATGGAAATTTCTCCGTCTATGAACAAATGACAGAAATATGGATTAGTTTACCTTATTCGAAATGAAATTCCCAACAAAATGCACATTATGAATTTCCAATAGCATGAAAAAAGTTTTTTTCAAAAATTGACAGTACCGGCCCTTGCAATTTTAACACACGAAAATTTGGACAGATTTATGGAAATTTCTCCGTCTATGAACAAATGACAGAAATATGGATTAGTTTACCTTATTCGAAATGAAATTCCCTACAAAATGCACATTATGAATATCCAATAGCATGAAAAAAGTTTTTTTCAAAAATTGACAGTACCGGCCCTTAGGATTTGAAACATGAAAATTTGGACGGATTTATGGAAATTTCTCCGTCTATGAACAAATGACAGAAATATGGATTAGTTTACCTTATTCGAAATGAAATTCCCTACAAAATGCACATTATGAATTTCGAATAGCATGAAAAAAGTTTTTTTCAAAAATTGACAGTACCGGCCCTTGCAATTTTAAAACATGAAAATTTGGACAGATTTATGGAAATTTCTCCGTCTATGATCATATGACAGAAATATGGATTAGTTTACCTTATTCGAAATGAAATTCCCTACAAAATGCACATTATGAATTTCCAATAGCATGAAAAAAGTTTTTTTCAGAAATTGACGGTACCGGCCCTTGCAATTTTAAAACACGAAAATTTGGACAGATTTATGGAAATTTCTCCGTTTATGAACAAATGACAGAAATATGGATTAGTTTACCTTATTCGAAATGAAATTCCCAACAAAATGCACATTATGAATTTCCAATAGCATGAAAAAAGTTTTTTTCAAAAATTGACAGTACCGGCCCTTGCAATTTTAAAACACGAAAATTTGGACAGATTTATGGAAATTTCTCCGTCTATGAACAAATGACAGAAATATGGATTAGTTTACCTTATTCGAAATGAAATTCCCTACAAAATGCACATTATGAATTTCCAATACCATGAAAAAACTTTTTTTCAAAAATTGACAGTACCGGCCCTTGCAATTTCAAAACATGAAAATTTGGACAGATTTATGGAAATTTCTCCGTCTATGAACAAATGACAGAAATATGGATTAGTTTACCTTATTCGAAATGAAATTGCCTACAAAATGCACATTATGAATTTCCAATAGCATGAAAAAAGTTTTTTTCAAAAATTGACAGTACCGGGGCCCTTAGGATTTTGAAACATGAAAATTTGGACGGATGTATGGAAATTTCTCCGTCTATGAACAAATGACAGAAATATGGATTAGTTTACCTTATTCGAAATGAAATTCCCAACAAAATGCACATTATGAATTTCCAATAGCATGAAAAAAGTTTTTTTCAAAAATTGACAGTACCGGCCCTTGCAATTTTAACACACGAAAATTTGGACAGATTTATGGAAATTTCTCCGTCTATGAACAAATGACAGAAATATGGATTAGTTTACCTTATTCGAAATGAAATTCCCTACAAAATGCACATTATGAATATCCAATAGCATGAAAAAAGTTTTTTTCAAAAATTGACAGTACCGGCTCTTAGGATTTGAAACATGAAAATTTGGACGGATTTATGGAAATTTCTCCGTCTATGAACAAATGACAGAAATATGGATTAGTTTACCTTATTCGAAATGAAATTCCCTACAAAATGCACATTATGAATTTCGAATAGCATGAAAAAAGTTTTTTTCAAAAATTGACAGTACCGGCCCTTGCAATTTTAAAACATGAAAATTTGGACAGATTTATGGAAATTTCTCCGTCTATGATCATATGACAGAAATATGGATTAGTTTACCTTATTCGAAATGAAATTCCCTACAAAATGCACATTATGAATTTCCAATAGCATGAAAAAAGTTTTTTTCAAAAATTGACAGTACCGGCCCTTGCAATTTTAAAACATGAAAATTTGGACAGATTTATGGAAATTTCTCCGTCTATGAACAAATGACAGAAATATGGATTAGTTTACCTTATTCGAAATGAAATTGCCTACAAAATGCACATTATGAATTTCCAATGGCCAAAAAAAAGTTTTTTTCAAAAATTGACAGTACCGGCACTTACGATTTTGAAACATGAAAATTTGGACGGATTTATGGAAATTTCTCCGTCTATGATCATATGACAGAAATATGGATTAGTTTACCTTATTCGAAATAAAATTCCCTACAAAATGCACATTATGAATTTCCAATAGCATGGAAAAAGTTTTTTTCAAAAATTGACAGTACCGGTCCTTGCAATTTAATATGGACAGATTTATGGAAATTTCTCCGTCTATGAACAAATGACAGAAATATGGATTAGTTTACCTTATTCGAAATGAAATTCCCTACAAAATGCACATTATGAATATCCAATAGCATGAAAAAAGTTTTTTTCAAAAATTGACAGTACCGGCCCTTGCAATTTTAAAACATGAAAATTTGGACAGATTTATGGAAATTTCTCCGTCTATGAACAAATGACAGAAATATGGATTAGTTTACCTTATTCGAAATGAAATTGCCTACAAAATGCACATTATGAATTTCCAATAGCATGAAAAAAGTTTTTTTCAAAAATTGACAGTACCGGCCCTTAGGATTTTGAAACATGAAAATTTGGACGGATGTATGGAAATTTCTCCGTCTATGAACAAATGACAGAAATATGGATTAGTTTACCTTATTCGAAATGAAATTCTCTACAAAATGCACATTATGAATATCCAATAGCATGAAAAAAGTTTTTTTCAAAAATTGACAGTACTGGTCCTTGCAATTTAATTTTGACAGATTTATGGAAATTTCTCCGTCTATGAACAAATGACAGAAATATGGATTAGTTTACCTTATTCGAAATGAAATTGCCTACAAAATGCACATTATGAATTTCCAATGGCATAAAAAAAGTTTTTTTCAAAAATTGACAGTACCGGCCCTTGCAATTTTAAAACACGAAAATTTGGACAGATTTATGGAAATTTCTCCGTTTATGAACAAATGACAGAAATATGGATTAGTTTACCTTATTCGAAATGAAATTCCCAACAAAATGCACATTATGAATTTCCAATAGCATGAAAAAAGTTTTTTTCAAAAATTAACAGTACCGGCCCTTGCAATTTTAAAACACGAAAATTTGGACAGATTTATGGAAATTTCTCAGTCTATGAACAAATGACAGAAATATGGATTAGTTTACCTTATTCGAAATGAAATTCCCTACAAAATGCACATTATGAATTTCCAATGGCATGAAAAAAGTTTTTTTCAAAAATTGACAGTACCGGCCCTTAGGATTTTGAAACATGAAAATTTGGACGGATTTATGGAAATTTCTCCGTCTATGATCATATGAGAGAAATATGGATCAGTTTACCTTATTCGAAATTAAATTCCCTACAAAATGTACATTATGAATTTCCAATAGCATGAAAAAAGTTTTTTTCAAAAATTGACAGTACCGTTCCTTAGGATTTTGAAACATGAAAATTTGGACGGATTTATGGAAATTTCTCCGTCTATGAACAAATGACAGAAATATGGATTAGTTTACCTTATTCGAAATGAAATTGCCTACAAAATGCACATTATGAATTTCCAATGGCATAAAAAAAGTTTTTTTCAAAAATTGACAGTACCGGTCCTTGCAATTTAATTTGGACAGATTTATGGAAATTTCTCCGTCTATGATCATATGACAGAAATATGGATTAGTTTACCTTATTCGAAATGAAATTCCCTACAAAATGCACATTATGAATTTCCAATAGCATGAAAAAAGTTTTTTTCAGAAATTGACGGTACCGGCCCTTGCGATTTTAAAACACGAAAATTTGAACAGATTTATGGAAATTTCTCCGTTTATGAACAAATGACAGAAATATGGATTAGTTTACCTTATTCGAAATGAAATTCCCTACAAAATGCACATTATGAATTTCCAATAGCATGAAAAAAGTTTTTTTCAAAAATTGACAGTACCGGCCCTTGCAATTTTAAAACACGAAAACTTGGACAGATTTATGGAAATTTCTCCGTCTATGAACAAATGACAGAAATATGGATTAGTTTACCTTATTCGAAATGAAATTCCCTACAAAATGCACATTATGAATTTCCAATGGCATAAAAAAAAAAATTTTCAAAAATTGACAGTACCGGTCCTTGCAATTTAATTTGGACAGATTTATGGAAATTTCTCCGTCTATGAACAAATGACAGAAATATGGATTAGTTTACCTTATTCGAAATGAAATTGCCTACAAAATGCACATTATGAATTTCCAATGGCCAAAAAAAAGTTTTTTTCAAAAATTGACAGTACCGGCCGGCCCTTCCAATTTTAAAACATGAAAATTTGGACAGATTTATGGAAATTTCTCCGTCTATGATCATATGACAGAAATATGGATTACTTTACCTTATTCGAAATGAAATTCCCTACAAAATGCACTTTATGAATTTCCAATAGCATGGAAAAAGTTTTTTTCAGAAATTGACTGTACCGGCCCTTGCAATTTTAAAACACGAAAATTTGGACAGATTTATGGAAATTTCTCCGTCTATGAACAAATGACAGAAATATGGATTAGTTTACCTTATTCGAAATGAAATTCCCTACAAAATGCACATTATGAATTTCCAATGGCATGAAAAAAGTTTTTTTCAAAAATTGACAGTACCGGCCCTTAGGATTTTGAAACATGAAAATTTGGACGGATTTATGGAAATTTCTCCGTCTATGATCATATGAGAGAAATATGGATTAGTTTACCTTATTCGAAGTTAAATTCCCTACAAAATGTACATTATGAATTTCCAATAGCATGAAAAAAGTTTTTTTCAAAAATTGACAGTACCGTTCCTTAGGATTTTGAAACATGAAAATTTGGACGGATTTATGGAAATTTCTCCGTCTATGAACAAATGACAGAAATATGGATTAGTTTACCTTATTCGAAATGAAATTGCCTACAAAATGCACATTATGAATTTCCAATGGCATAAAAAAAGTTTTTTTCAAAAATTGACAGTACCGGCCCTTGCAATTTTAAAACATGAAAATTTGGACAGATTTATGGAAATTTCTCCGTCTATGAACAAATGACAGAAATATGGATTACTTTACCTTATTCGAAATGAAATTCCCTACAAAATGCACATTATGAATTTCCAATAGCATGGAAAAAGTTTTTTTCAAAAATTGACAGTACCGGCCCTTGCAATTTTAAAACACGAAAATTTGGACAGATTTATGGAAATTTCTCCGTCTATGAACAAATGACAGAAATATGGATTAGTTTACCTTATTCGAAATGAAATTCCCTACAAAATGCACATTATGAATATCCAATACCATGAAAAAACTTTTTTTCAAAAATTGACAGTACCGGCCCTTGCAATTTTAAAACATGAAAATTTGGACAGATTTATGGAAATTTCTCCGTCTATGAACAAATGACAGAAATATGGATTAGTTTACCTTATTCGAAATGAAATTGCCTACAAAATGCACATTATGAATTTCCAATAGCATGAAAAAAGTTTTTTTCAAAAATTGACAGTACCGGCCCTTAGGATTTTGAAACATGAAAATTTGGACGGATGTATGGAAATTTCTCCGTCTATGAACAAATGACAGAAATATGGATTAGTTTACCTTATTCGAAATGAAATTCCCAACAAAATGCACATTATGAATTTCCAATAGCATGAAAAAAGTTTTTTTCAAAAATTGACAGTACCGGCCCTTGCAATTTTAAAACATGAAAATTAGGACAGATTTATGGAAATTTCTCCGTCTATGAACAAATGACAGAAATATGGATTAGTTTACCTTATTCGAAATGAAATTGCCTACAAAATGCACATTATGAATTTCCAATAGCATGAAAAAAGTTTTTTTCAAAAATTGACAGTACCGGCCCTTAGGATTTTGAAACATGAAAATTTGGACGGATGTATGGAAATTTCTCCGTCTATGAACAAATGACAGAAATATGGATTAGTTTACCTTATTCGAAATGAAATTCCCAACAAAATGCACATTATGAATTTCCAATAGCATGAAAAAAGTTTTTTTCAAAAATTGACAGTACCGGCCCTTGCAATTTTAAAACACGAAAATTTGGACAGATTTATGGAAATTTCTCCGTCTATGAACAAATGACAGAAATATGGATTAGTTTACCTTATTCGAAATGAAATTCCCTACAAAATGCACATTATGAATATCCAATAGCATGAAAAAAGTTTTTTTCAAAAATTGACAGTACCGGCCCTTAGGATTTGAAACATGAAAATTTGGACAGATTTATGGAAATTTCTCCGTCTATGAACAAATGACAGAAATATGGATTAGTTTACCTTATTCGAAATGAAATTCCCTACAAAATGCACATTATGAATTTCGAATAGCATGAAAAAAGTTTTTTTCAGAAATTGACGGTACCGGCCCTTGCAATTTTAAAACACGAAAATTTGGACAGATTTATGGAAATTTCTCCGTTTATGAACAAATGACAGAAATATGGATTAGTTTACCTTATTCGAAATGAAATTCCCAACAAAATGCACATTATGAATTTCCAATAGCATGAAAAAAGTTTTTTTCAAAAATTGACAGTACCGGCCCTTGCAATTTTAAAACACGAAAATTTGGACAGATTTATGGAAATTTCTCCGTCTATGAACAAATGACAGAAATATGGATTAGTTTACCTTATTCGAAATGAAATTCCCTACAAAATGCACATTATGAATTTCCAATACCATGAAAAAACTTTTTTTCAAAAATTGACAGTACCGGCCCTTGCAATTTTAAAACATGAAAATTTGGACAGATTTATGGAAATTTCTCCGTCTATGAACAAATGACAGAAATATGGATTAGTTTACCTTATTCGAAATGAAATTGCCTACAAAATGCACATTATGAATTTCCAATAGCATGAAAAAAGTTTTTTTCAAAAATTGACAGTACCGGCCCTTAGGATTTTGAAACATGAAAATTTGGACGGATGTATGGAAATTTCTCCGTCTATGAACAAATGACAGAAATATGGATTAGTTTACCTTATTCGAAATGAAATTCCCTACAAAATGCACATTATGAATATCCAATAGCATGAAAAAAGTTTTTTTCAAAAATTGACAGTACCGGCCCTTGCAATTTTAACACACGAAAATTTGGACAGATTTATGGAAATTTCTCCGTCTATGAACAAATGACAGAAATATGGATTAGTTTACCTTATTCGAAATGAAATTGCCTACAAAATGCACATTATGAATTTCCAATAGCATGAAAAAAGTTTTTTTCAAAAATTGACAGTACCGGCCCTTAGGATTTTGAAACATGAAAATTTGGACGGATGTATGGAAATTTCTCCGTCTATGAACAAATGACAGAAATATGGATTAGTTTACCTTATTCGAAATGAAATTCCCTACAAAATGCACATTATGAATATCCAATAGCATGAAAAAAGTTTTTTTCAAAAATTGACAGTACTGGTCCTTGCAATTTAATTTGGACAGATTTATGGAAATTTCTCCGTCTATGAACAAATGACAGAAATATGGATTAGTTTACCTTATTCGAAATGAAATTCCCTACAAAATGCACATTATGAATATCCAATAGCATGAAAAAAGTTTTTTTCAAAAATTGACAGTACTGGTCCTTGCAATTTAATTTGGACAGATTTATGGAAATTTCTCCGTCTATGAACAAATGACAGAAATATGGATTAGTTTACCTTATTCGAAATGAAATTCCCTACAAAATGCACATTATGAATATCCAATAGCATGAAAAAAGTTTTTTTCAAAAATTGACAGTACCGGCCCTTGCAATTTTAACACACGAAAATTTGGACAGATTTATGGAAATTTCTCCGTCTATGAACAAATGACAGAAATATGGATTAGTTTACCTTATTCGAAATGAAATTCCCTACAAAATGCACATTATGAATATCCAATAGCATGAAAAAAGTTTTTTTCAAAAATTGACAGTACCGGGCTCTTAGGATTTGAAACATGAAAATTTGGACGGATTTATGGAAATTTCTCCGTCTATGAACAAATGACAGAAATATGGATTAGTTTACCTTATTCGAAATGAAATTCCCTACAAAATGCACATTATGAATTTCGAATAGCATGAAAAAAGTTTTTTTCAAAAATTGACAGTACCGGCCCTTGCAATTTTAAAACATGAAAATTTGGACAGATTTATGGAAATTTCTCCGTCTATGATCATATGACAGAAATATGGATTAGTTTACCTTATTCGAAATGAAATTCCCTACAAAATGCACATTATGAATTTCCAATAGCATGAAAAAAGTTTTTTTCAAAAATTGACAGTACCGGCCCTTGCAATTTTAAAACATGAAAATTTGGACAGATTTATGAAAATTTCTCCGTCTATGAACAAATGACAGAAATATGGATTAGTTTACCTTATTCGAAATGAAATTGCCTACAAAATGCACATTATGAATTTCCAATGGCCAAAAAAAAGTTTTTTTCAAAAATTGACAGTACCGGCCCTTAGGATTTTGAAACATGAAAATTTGGACGGATTTATGGAAATTTCTCCGTCTATGATCATATGACAGAAATATGGATTAGTTTACCTTATTCGAAATAAAATTCCCTACAAAATGCACATTATGAATTTCCAATAGCATGGAAAAAGTTTTTTTCAAAAATTGACAGTACCGGTCCTTGCAATTTAATATGGACAGATTTATGGAAATTTCTCCGTCTATGAACAAATGACAGAAATATGGATTAGTTTACCTTATTCGAAATGAAATTCCCAACAAAATGCACATTATGAATTTCCAATAGCATGAAAAAAGTTTTTTTCAAAAATTGACAGTACCGGCCCTTAGGATTTTGAAACATGAAAATTTGGACGGATGTATGGAAATTTCTCCGTCTATGAACAAATGACAGAAATATGGATTAGTTTACCTTATTCGAAATGAAATTCCCAACAAAATGCACATTATGAATTTCCAATAGCATGAAAAAAGTTTTTTTCAAAAACTGACAGTACCGGCCCTTGCAATTTTAACACACGAAAATTTGGACAGATTTATGGAAATTTCTCCGTCTATGAACAAATGACAGAAATATGGATTAGTTTACCTTATTCGAAATGAAATTCCCTACAAAATGCACATTATGAATATCCAATAGCATGAAAAAAGTTTTTTTCAAAAATTGACAGTACCGGCTCTTAGGATTTGAAACATGAAAATTTGGACGGATTTATGGAAATTTCTCCGTCTATGAACAAATGACAGAAATATGGATTAGTTTACCTTATTCGAAATGAAATTGCCTACAAAATGCACATTATGAATTTCCAATGGCCAAAAAAAAGTTTTTTTCAAAAATTGACAGTACCGGCCCTTAGGATTTTGAAACATGAAAATTTGGACGGATTTATGGAAATTTCTCCGTCTATGATCATATGACAGAAATATGGATTAGTTTACCTTATTCGAAATAAAATTCCCTACAAAATGCACATTATGAATTTCCAATAGCATGGAAAAAGTTTTTTTCAAAAATTGACAGTACCGGTCCTTGCAATTTAATATGGACAGATTTATGGAAATTTCTCCGTCTATGAACAAATGACAGAAATATGGATTAGTTTACCTTATTCGAAATGAAATTCCCTACAAAATGCACATTATGAATATCCAATAGCATGAAAAAAGTTTTTTTCAAAAATTGACAGTACCGGCCCTTGCAATTTTAAAACATGAAAATTTGGACAGATTTATGGAAATTTCTCCGTCTATGAACAAATGACAGAAATATGGATTAGTTTACCTTATTCGAAATGAAATTGCCTACAAAATGCACATTATGAATTTCCAATAGCATGAAAAAAGTTTTTTTCAAAAATTGACAGTACCGGCCCTTAGGATTTTGAAACATGAAAATTTGGACGGATGTATGGAAATTTCTCCGTCTATGAACAAATGACAGAAATATGGATTAGTTTACCTTATTCGAAATGAAATTCCCTACAAAATGCACATTATGAATATCCAATAGCATGAAAAAAGTTTTTTTCAAAAATTGACAGTACTGGTCCTTGCAATTTAATTTGGACAGATTTATGGAAATTTCTCCGTCTATGAACAAATGACAGAAATATGGATTAGTTTACCTTATTCGAAATGAAATTCCCTACAAAATGCACATTATGAATATCCAATAGCATGAAAAAAGTTTTTTTCAAAAATTGACAGTACCGGCCCTTGCAATTTTAAAACACGAAAACTTGGACAGATTTATGGAAATTTCTCCGTCTATGAACAAATGACAGAAATATGGATTAGTTTACCTTATTCGAAATGAAATTCCCTACAAAATGCACATTATGAATTTCCAATGGCATAAAAAAAAAAATTTTCAAAAATTGACAGTACCGGTCCTTGCAATTTAATTTGGACAGATTTATGGAAATTTCTCCGTCTATGAACAAATGACAGAAATATGGATTAGTTTACCTTATTCGAAATGAAATTGCCTACAAAATGCACATTATGAATTTCCAATGGCCAAAAAAAAGTTTTTTTCAAAAATTGACAGTACCGGCCGGCCCTTCCAATTTTAAAACATGAAAATTTGGACAGATTTATGGAAATTTCTCCGTCTATGATCATATGACAGAAATATGGATTACTTTACCTTATTCGAAATGAAATTCCCTACAAAATGCACTTTATGAATTTCCAATAGCATGGAAAAAGTTTTTTTCAGAAATTGACTGTACCGGCCCTTGCAATTTTAAAACACGAAAATTTGGACAGATTTATGGAAATTTCTCCGTCTATGAACAAATGACAGAAATATGGATTAGTTTACCTTATTCGAAATGAAATTCCCTACAAAATGCACATTATGAATTTCCAATGGCATGAAAAAAGTTTTTTTCAAAAATTGACAGTACCGGCCCTTAGGATTTTGAAACATGAAAATTTGGACGGATTTATGGAAATTTCTCCGTCTATGATCATATGAGAGAAATATGGATTAGTTTACCTTATTCGAAGTTAAATTCCCTACAAAATGTACATTATGAATTTCCAATAGCATGAAAAAAGTTTTTTTCAAAAATTGACAGTACCGTTCCTTAGGATTTTGAAACATGAAAATTTGGACGGATTTATGGAAATTTCTCCGTCTATGAACAAATGACAGAAATATGGATTAGTTTACCTTATTCGAAATGAAATTGCCTACAAAATGCACATTATGAATTTCCAATGGCATAAAAAAAGTTTTTTTCAAAAATTGACAGTACCGGCCCTTGCAATTTTAAAACATGAAAATTTGGACAGATTTATGGAAATTTCTCCGTCTATGAACAAATGACAGAAATATGGATTACTTTACCTTATTCGAAATGAAATTCCCTACAAAATGCACATTATGAATTTCCAATAGCATGGAAAAAGTTTTTTTCAAAAATTGACAGTACCGGCCCTTGCAATTTTAAAACACGAAAATTTGGACAGATTTATGGAAATTTCTCCGTCTATGAACAAATGACAGAAATATGGATTAGTTTACCTTATTCGAAATGAAATTCCCTACAAAATGCACATTATGAATATCCAATACCATGAAAAAACTTTTTTTCAAAAATTGACAGTACCGGCCCTTGCAATTTTAAAACATGAAAATTTGGACAGATTTATGGAAATTTCTCCGTCTATGAACAAATGACAGAAATATGGATTAGTTTACCTTATTCGAAATGAAATTGCCTACAAAATGCACATTATGAATTTCCAATAGCATGAAAAAAGTTTTTTTCAAAAATTGACAGTACCGGCCCTTAGGATTTTGAAACATGAAAATTTGGACGGATGTATGGAAATTTCTCCGTCTATGAACAAATGACAGAAATATGGATTAGTTTACCTTATTCGAAATGAAATTCCCAACAAAATGCACATTATGAATTTCCAATAGCATGAAAAAAGTTTTTTTCAAAAATTGACAGTACCGGCCCTTGCAATTTTAAAACATGAAAATTAGGACAGATTTATGGAAATTTCTCCGTCTATGAACAAATGACAGAAATATGGATTAGTTTACCTTATTCGAAATGAAATTGCCTACAAAATGCACATTATGAATTTCCAATAGCATGAAAAAAGTTTTTTTCAAAAATTGACAGTACCGGCCCTTAGGATTTTGAAACATGAAAATTTGGACGGATGTATGGAAATTTCTCCGTCTATGAACAAATGACAGAAATATGGATTAGTTTACCTTATTCGAAATGAAATTCCCAACAAAATGCACATTATGAATTTCCAATAGCATGAAAAAAGTTTTTTTCAAAAATTGACAGTACCGGCCCTTGCAATTTTAAAACACGAAAATTTGGACAGATTTATGGAAATTTCTCCGTCTATGAACAAATGACAGAAATATGGATTAGTTTACCTTATTCGAAATGAAATTCCCTACAAAATGCACATTATGAATATCCAATAGCATGAAAAAAGTTTTTTTCAAAAATTGACAGTACCGGCCCTTAGGATTTGAAACATGAAAATTTGGACAGATTTATGGAAATTTCTCCGTCTATGAACAAATGACAGAAATATGGATTAGTTTACCTTATTCGAAATGAAATTCCCTACAAAATGCACATTATGAATTTCGAATAGCATGAAAAAAGTTTTTTTCAGAAATTGACGGTACCGGCCCTTGCAATTTTAAAACACGAAAATTTGGACAGATTTATGGAAATTTCTCCGTTTATGAACAAATGACAGAAATATGGATTAGTTTACCTTATTCGAAATGAAATTCCCAACAAAATGCACATTATGAATTTCCAATAGCATGAAAAAAGTTTTTTTCAAAAATTGACAGTACCGGCCCTTGCAATTTTAAAACACGAAAATTTGGACAGATTTATGGAAATTTCTCCGTCTATGAACAAATGACAGAAATATGGATTAGTTTACCTTATTCGAAATGAAATTCCCTACAAAATGCACATTATGAATTTCCAATACCATGAAAAAACTTTTTTTCAAAAATTGACAGTACCGGCCCTTGCAATTTTAAAACATGAAAATTTGGACAGATTTATGGAAATTTCTCCGTCTATGAACAAATGACAGAAATATGGATTAGTTTACCTTATTCGAAATGAAATTGCCTACAAAATGCACATTATGAATTTCCAATAGCATGAAAAAAGTTTTTTTCAAAAATTGACAGTACCGGCCCTTAGGATTTTGAAACATGAAAATTTGGACGGATGTATGGAAATTTCTCCGTCTATGAACAAATGACAGAAATATGGATTAGTTTACCTTATTCGAAATGAAATTCCCTACAAAATGCACATTATGAATATCCAATAGCATGAAAAAAGTTTTTTTCAAAAATTGACAGTACCGGCCCTTGCAATTTTAACACACGAAAATTTGGACAGATTTATGGAAATTTCTCCGTCTATGAACAAATGACAGAAATATGGATTAGTTTACCTTATTCGAAATGAAATTGCCTACAAAATGCACATTATGAATTTCCAATAGCATGAAAAAAGTTTTTTTCAAAAATTGACAGTACCGGCCCTTAGGATTTTGAAACATGAAAATTTGGACGGATGTATGGAAATTTCTCCGTCTATGAACAAATGACAGAAATATGGATTAGTTTACCTTATTCGAAATGAAATTCCCTACAAAATGCACATTATGAATATCCAATAGCATGAAAAAAGTTTTTTTCAAAAATTGACAGTACTGGTCCTTGCAATTTAATTTGGACAGATTTATGGAAATTTCTCCGTCTATGAACAAATGACAGAAATATGGATTAGTTTACCTTATTCGAAATGAAATTCCCTACAAAATGCACATTATGAATATCCAATAGCATGAAAAAAGTTTTTTTCAAAAATTGACAGTACTGGTCCTTGCAATTTAATTTGGACAGATTTATGGAAATTTCTCCGTCTATGAACAAATGACAGAAATATGGATTAGTTTACCTTATTCGAAATGAAATTCCCTACAAAATGCACATTATGAATATCCAATAGCATGAAAAAAGTTTTTTTCAAAAATTGACAGTACCGGCCCTTGCAATTTTAACACACGAAAATTTGGACAGATTTATGGAAATTTCTCCGTCTATGAACAAATGACAGAAATATGGATTAGTTTACCTTATTCGAAATGAAATTCCCTACAAAATGCACATTATGAATATCCAATAGCATGAAAAAAGTTTTTTTCAAAAATTGACAGTACCGGGCTCTTAGGATTTGAAACATGAAAATTTGGACGGATTTATGGAAATTTCTCCGTCTATGAACAAATGACAGAAATATGGATTAGTTTACCTTATTCGAAATGAAATTCCCTACAAAATGCACATTATGAATTTCGAATAGCATGAAAAAAGTTTTTTTCAAAAATTGACAGTACCGGCCCTTGCAATTTTAAAACATGAAAATTTGGACAGATTTATGGAAATTTCTCCGTCTATGATCATATGACAGAAATATGGATTAGTTTACCTTATTCGAAATGAAATTCCCTACAAAATGCACATTATGAATTTCCAATAGCATGAAAAAAGTTTTTTTCAAAAATTGACAGTACCGGCCCTTGCAATTTTAAAACATGAAAATTTGGACAGATTTATGAAAATTTCTCCGTCTATGAACAAATGACAGAAATATGGATTAGTTTACCTTATTCGAAATGAAATTGCCTACAAAATGCACATTATGAATTTCCAATGGCCAAAAAAAAGTTTTTTTCAAAAATTGACAGTACCGGCCCTTAGGATTTTGAAACATGAAAATTTGGACGGATTTATGGAAATTTCTCCGTCTATGATCATATGACAGAAATATGGATTAGTTTACCTTATTCGAAATAAAATTCCCTACAAAATGCACATTATGAATTTCCAATAGCATGGAAAAAGTTTTTTTCAAAAATTGACAGTACCGGTCCTTGCAATTTAATATGGACAGATTTATGGAAATTTCTCCGTCTATGAACAAATGACAGAAATATGGATTAGTTTACCTTATTCGAAATGAAATTCCCAACAAAATGCACATTATGAATTTCCAATAGCATGAAAAAAGTTTTTTTCAAAAATTGACAGTACCGGCCCTTAGGATTTTGAAACATGAAAATTTGGACGGATGTATGGAAATTTCTCCGTCTATGAACAAATGACAGAAATATGGATTAGTTTACCTTATTCGAAATGAAATTCCCAACAAAATGCACATTATGAATTTCCAATAGCATGAAAAAAGTTTTTTTCAAAAACTGACAGTACCGGCCCTTGCAATTTTAACACACGAAAATTTGGACAGATTTATGGAAATTTCTCCGTCTATGAACAAATGACAGAAATATGGATTAGTTTACCTTATTCGAAATGAAATTCCCTACAAAATGCACATTATGAATATCCAATAGCATGAAAAAAGTTTTTTTCAAAAATTGACAGTACCGGCTCTTAGGATTTGAAACATGAAAATTTGGACGGATTTATGGAAATTTCTCCGTCTATGAACAAATGACAGAAATATGGATTAGTTTACCTTATTCGAAATGAAATTGCCTACAAAATGCACATTATGAATTTCCAATGGCCAAAAAAAAGTTTTTTTCAAAAATTGACAGTACCGGCCCTTAGGATTTTGAAACATGAAAATTTGGACGGATTTATGGAAATTTCTCCGTCTATGATCATATGACAGAAATATGGATTAGTTTACCTTATTCGAAATAAAATTCCCTACAAAATGCACATTATGAATTTCCAATAGCATGGAAAAAGTTTTTTTCAAAAATTGACAGTACCGGTCCTTGCAATTTAATATGGACAGATTTATGGAAATTTCTCCGTCTATGAACAAATGACAGAAATATGGATTAGTTTACCTTATTCGAAATGAAATTCCCTACAAAATGCACATTATGAATATCCAATAGCATGAAAAAAGTTTTTTTCAAAAATTGACAGTACCGGCCCTTGCAATTTTAAAACATGAAAATTTGGACAGATTTATGGAAATTTCTCCGTCTATGAACAAATGACAGAAATATGGATTAGTTTACCTTATTCGAAATGAAATTGCCTACAAAATGCACATTATGAATTTCCAATAGCATGAAAAAAGTTTTTTTCAAAAATTGACAGTACCGGCCCTTAGGATTTTGAAACATGAAAATTTGGACGGATGTATGGAAATTTCTCCGTCTATGAACAAATGACAGAAATATGGATTAGTTTACCTTATTCGAAATGAAATTCCCTACAAAATGCACATTATGAATATCCAATAGCATGAAAAAAGTTTTTTTCAAAAATTGACAGTACTGGTCCTTGCAATTTAATTTGGACAGATTTATGGAAATTTCTCCGTCTATGAACAAATGACAGAAATATGGATTAGTTTACCTTATTCGAAATGAAATTCCCTACAAAATGCACATTATGAATATCCAATAGCATGAAAAAAGTTTTTTTCAAAAATTGACAGTACTGGTCCTTGCAATTTAATTTGGACAGATTTATGGAAATTTCTCCGTCTATGAACAAATGACAGAAATATGGATTAGTTTACCTTATTCGAAATGAAATTCCCTACAAAATGCACATTATGAATATCCAATAGCATGAAAAAAGTTTTTTTCAAAAATTGACAGTACCGGCCCTTGCAATTTTAACACACGAAAATTTGGACAGATTTATGGAAATTTCTCCGTCTATGAACAAATGACAGAAATATGGATTAGTTTACCTTATTCGAAATGAAATTCCCTACAAAATGCACATTATGAATATCCAATAGCATGAAAAAAGTTTTTTTCAAAAATTGACAGTACCGTTCCTTAGGATTTTAAAACATGAAAATTTCGACAGATGTATGGAAATTTCTCCGTCTATGAACAAATGACAGAAATATGGATTACTTTACCTTATTCGAAATGAAATTCCCTACAAAATGCACATTATGAATTTCCAATAGCATGAAAAAAGTTTTTTTCAAAAATTGACAGTACCGGCCCTTAGGATTTTTAAACATGAAAATTTGGACGGATTTATGGAAATTTCTCCGTCTATGATCATATGAGAGAAATATGGATTAGTTTACCTTATTCGAAATGAAATTCCCTACAAAATGCACATTATGAATTTCCAATGGCCAAAAAAAAGTTTTTTTCAAAAATTGACAGTACCGGCCCTTGCAATTTTAAAACATGAAAATTTGGACAGATTTATAGAAATTTCTCCGTCTATGATCATATGACAGAAATATGGATTAGTTTACCTTATTCGAAATGAAATTCCCTACAAAATGTACATTATGAATTTCCAATAGCATGGAAAAAGTTTTTTTCAAAAATTGACAGTACCGGTCCTTGCAATTTAATATGGACAGATTTATGGAAATTTCTCCGTCTATGAACAAATGACAGAAATATGGATTAGTTTACCTTATTCGAAATGAAATTCCCAACAAAATGCACATTATGAATTTCCAATAGCATGAAAAAAGTTTTTTTCAAAAATTGACAGTACCGGCCCTTGCAATTTTAAAACATGAAAATTTGGACAGATTTATGGAAATTTCTCCGTCTATGAACAAATGACAGAAATATGGATTAGTTTACCTTATTCGAAATGAAATTGCCTACAAAATGCACATTATGAATTTCCAATGGCCAAAAAAAAGTTTTTTTCAAAAATTGACAGTACCGGCCCTTGCAATTTTAAAACATGAAAATTTGGACAGATTTATAGAAATTTCTCCGTCTATGATCATATGACAGAAATATGGATTAGTTTACCTTATTCGAAATGAAATTCCCTACAAAATGTACATTATGAATTTCCAATAGCATGAAAAAAGTTTTTTTCAAAAATTGACAGTACCGTTCCTTAGGATTTTAAAACATGAAAATTTGGACAGATTTATGGAAATTTCTCCGTCTATGAACAAATGACAGAAATATGGATTACTTTACCTTATTCGAAATGAAATTCCCTACAAAATGCACATTATGAATTTCCAATGGCATGGAAAAAGTTTTTTTCAAAAATTGACAGTACCGGTCCTTGCAATTTAATATGGACGGATGTATGGAAATTTCTCCGTCTATGAACAAATGACAGAAATATGGATTAGTTTACCTTATTCGAAATGAAATTCCCTACAAAATGCACATTATGAATATCCAATAGCATGAAAAAAGTTTTTTTCAAAAATTGACAGTACTGGTCCTTGCAATTTAATTTGGACAGATTTATGGAAATTTCTCCGTCTATGAACAAATGACAGAAATATGGATTAGTTTACCTTATTCGAAATGAAATTCCCTACAAAATGCACATTATGAATATCCAATAGCATGAAAAAAGTTTTTTTCAAAAATTGACAGTACTGGTCCTTGCAATTTAATTTGGACAGATTTATGGAAATTTCTCCGTCTATGAACAAATGACAGAAATATGGATTAGTTTACCTTATTCGAAATGAAATTCCCTACAAAATGCACATTATGAATATCCAATAGCATGAAAAA